>NC_051291.1:62500-362500 GCF_015220745.1 Sebastes umbrosus
CAAAAAGGGAGTCCACACAAGGTGATATATATATAAAAACAAACTATTTATTAAACTGAGGTTGACATAAAGTGAACGATGGAGTGTGTGGATCAGTAATGGATGTGGAGGCGTTGAAGGTGCAGAACTAAACAAAGGTGATGTCAGGTGGATGTGTCTGCAGGAACACAGACAGACAGACAGACAGACAGACAGACAGTGAGTGCATGGGGCAGCTCTATAGCCTTGAAGACCCGGGTGAGCTCAATCTAGCTGACGATCCCCCCTCGTCAAGGAGAGGAAAACATGCACATTCTCAAAGCTGTCTGTGGTGCTGGGAGTAGATCAACTCCAACGTGCACTTTTTCAAATACAAAATGACTTTTCTCTGCTTTATTAGTCAACGCTTCAGTCAACAAGGACCTTCATCAGGACACTGAGAGGATAACATGGAGGTGTGTGTTCTTTAAACACCAAATCAATATGATTGGATGATTGATTGAAGTGTCTGCCATCCCTATTGGTTGAGGAAGTGACATCATCACATATCCATGCACCATGAAAAAGAGAAGAGAAGAAAAATACATGTCCAACAAAGGTTGCTAGTGAGCTCCTTGTTGGAGACCCCTGCGTGCGTTAGACAGATTCAGATGAGAGTGTATCTGTTACGTGAGACGTGCACGTGAGAAACGCGTCAGATCAGCTTAAGCTGCCAGAGATCTGACCTCTACTCAGAGATCTGACCTCTACTCAGAGATCTGACCTCTACTCAGTGATCTGACCTCTACTCAGAGATCTGACCTCTACTCAGTGATCTGACCTCTACTCAGAGATCTGACCTCTACTCAGAGATCTGACCTCTACTCAGTGATCTGACCTCTACTCAGAGATCTGACCTCTACTCAGAGATCTGACCTCTACTCAGTGATGTGACCTCTACTCAGAGATCTGACCTCTACTCAGAGGTCTGACCTCTACTCAGAGATCTGACCTCTACTCAGTGATGTGACCTCTACTCAGAGATCTGACCTCTACTCAGAGGTCTGACCTCTACTCAGAGGTCTGACCTCTACTCAGAGGTCTGACCTCTACTCAGAGATCTGACCTCTACTCAGAGGTCTGACCTCTACTCAGAGGTCTGACCTCTACTCAGAGATCTGACCTCTACTCAGTGATCTGACCTCTACTCAGAGATGTGACCTCTACTCAGAGGTCTGACCTCTACTCAGTGATCTGACCTCTACTCAGAGGTCTGACCTCTACTCAGTGATGTGACCTCTACTCAGAGATCTGACCTCTACTCAGAGATGTGACCTCTACTCAGAGATCTGACCTCTACTCAGAGATCTGACCTCTACTCAGAGATCTGACCTCTACTCAGTGATCTGACCTCTACTCAGAGGTCTGACCTCTACTCAGAGATCTGACCTCTACTCAGAGGTCTGACCTCTACTCAGTGATCTGACCTCTACTCAGAGGTCTGACCTCTACTCAGAGGTCTGACCTCTACTCAGAGGTCTGACCTCTACTCAGAGATGTGACCTCTACTCAGAGATCTGACCTCTACTCAGTGATCTGACCTCTACTCAGAGATGTGACCTCTACTCAGAGATCTGACCTCTACTCAGTGATCTGACCTCTACTCAGAGATCTGACCTCTACTCAGAGATGTGACCTCTACTCAGAGATCTGACCTCTACTCAGTGATGTGACCTCTACTCAAAGATCTGACCTCTACTCAGTGATCTGACCTCTACTCAGAGATCTGACCTCTACTCAGTGATGTGACCTCTACTCAGAGATCTGACCTCTACTCAGTGATGTGACCTCTACTCAGTGATCTGACCTCTACTCAGAGGTCTGACCTCTACTCAGAGATCTGACCTCTACTCAGAGATCTGACCTCTACTCAGTGAACGCTTCTAGTTCAGGAATAGAAAGTGAACCCAGATGTGAGTTTGTAACATGATGTGAGCACCCGGCTGCAGACAGAGGTCAGCGTGTACATGTTCATCGTTAGGTACCGTACATCACGCTGCATTGTTTCCTTATTACACGTCATCTTTGGCGTGTTGTGCTGTTGTGTGTTGAACTGGGCTGCGTCTCCGTCTCCAGTCTCCAGCATCCACACAGCTTTGATCACAGATGAGTGAAGAGCTCCTCTATCACTAACACAGCCCGTCTGCGCTCCAACATGGGAGCCGAGCCGATTCAAGGTTGGAGCAGGTGAAACTCAAAGAGAGAATAATTGGCTCTCAGACTGCAATGATATTAATGATACAATTAGAGCGGGCCTTTGGTTTCCTCTGTGGCTGAAACAGGTAGTGATAGGTGATACCGGGAGACTTCACTAGTGTCAGTCCGATCCTTCTGATGCCGCGCTGATCCCACAAAAGCGGGAGGCTGGCACACACTCGCTCAGGCTCATTTCCCATGGTGCACCCTGCCTTTGAGCGCTGACCTTGGTTGGAGGCTCCCTCGTGGTGAGAGAAGAGATGGAATACATGTTTGAAAGATCAAAAACAGTCCGGGGCTCACCTGTCTCCACAAACACCGGCACGCCGTTCTCACAGCCCGGCTTCATTATACAAGTTGATCAGCATTGATTCGGCTCGGCTCCAACACACAGCTGTGCACGGTGGAGACGTCACACCGTTTACTAGCTGCTGATATCTACTGTACACACACTGACTCCATGGTGACGCTCTACTCCAGAAGGTTTCAGGGGTTTTAGTTTATAGAATGAAGAAAATAAAGATGATTAATACCAATCAGCTCTTGGAAGGATTCACCTTTTCACCGGCTAATCAACTAACACCTTACTAACAGCACATGTACATTCATGGCATTTACTAGTGGAACCATTTCACATGTTAAAGGCACATGTGGTATGATAAGATAAGATAAACAGGGAAATGAAAGGGAAGCAAAAGAAAAATACAAGAAGATGCACAGTGAGAGTAACCTTAAAGGTCCCATATCAGCTCATCTTCAGGTTCATGTTGGTATTCTGTGTTTCTACTAGAACATACCTGTATTCACCCTCTGGGTCTGAATATACCTGTATTCACCCTCTGGGTCTGAATATACCTGTATTCACCTGTCTGTCTGAATATACCTGTATTCACCCTCTGTCTGAATATACCTGTATTCACCCTCTGTCTGAATATACCTGTATTCACCTGTCTGTCTGAATATACCTGTATTCACCTGTCTGTCTGAATATACCTGTATTCACCCTCTGGGTCTGAATATACCTGTATTCACCCTCTGGGTCTGAATATACCTGTATTCACCCTCTGGGTCTGAATATACCTGTATTCACCCTCTGGGTCTGAATATACCTGTATTCACCCTCTGTCTGAATATACCTGTATTCACCCTCTGTCTGAATATACCTGTATTCACCCTCTGGGTCTGAATATACCTGTATTCACCCTCTGGGTCTGAATATACCTGTATTCACCCTCTGGGTCTGAATATACCTGTATTCACCCTCTGTCTGAATATACCTGTATTCACCTGTCTGTCTGAATATACCTGTATTCACCCTCTGTCTGAATATACCTGTATTCACCTGTCTGTCTGAAACGCTCCGTTTTAGTGTATTTCAACAGAATTGCGTTGCTAGGCAACAGCTTGGGTCCATGTTTACTTCCTGTCAGCTGATGTTATTCACATCCACTGCAACAGGAAATAAACCGGGACACATTTAGAATGTTCAAAACCGTGTAATGATCTATAAATATTGTATATTTGTGACATCACAAATGTACAGAAATCCACGTGGTTAACGTTGTGAATTGGAACTAAACTACTTTGTTAAGTTTAGCAGAAGATCATGTTTTAATGGGTTAAAATAAGTACGTTAGGTTAAAGTCCGTTATGTGAGTTAAAATAAGTCACGTTGATGTGAACAGCGTCCTCCTGGGTGAGCGTCTTGTGTTTGTTTGACCCGTTCGTCCTCTCCGACCTCTTCTCCACGCGGACTTTGTCGTCGCTCTTTATACTACATCACCACTTTCCTCCTTTGCTCCAGTCATAACCTCTACGGCCTCTAGAGACTCCAGTCATAACCTCTACGGCCTCTAGAAGCTCCAGTCATAACCTCTACGGCCTCTAGAGGCTCCAGTCATAACCTCTACGGCCTCTAGAGGCTCCAGTCATAACCTCTACGGCCTCTAGAGGCTCCAGTCATAACCTCTACGGCCTCTAGAGACTCCAGTCATAACCTCTGCGGCCTCTAGAGGCTCCAGTCATAACCTCTACGGCCTCTAGAAGCTCCAGTCATAACCTCTGCGGCCTCTAGAGACTCCAGTCATAACCTCTACGGCCTCTAGAGGCTCCAGTCATAACCTCTACGGCCTCTAGAAGCTCCAGTCATAACCTCTACGGCCTCTAGAGGCTCCAGTCATAACCTCTACGGCCTCTAGAGACTCCAGTCATAACCTCTACGGCCTCTAGAGGCTCCAGTCATAACCTCTACGGCCTCTAGAAGCTCCAGTCATAACCTCTACGGCCTCTAGAAGCTCCAGTCATAACCTCTACGGCCTCTAGAGACTCCAGTCATAACCTCTACGGCCTCTAGAGGCTCCAGTCATAACCTCTACGGCCTCTAGAGGCTCCAGTCATAACCTCTACGGCCTCTAGAGGTCGCCGCCTAACAATAAGCCTACATATACGGATCGTACAGTAATAAGCTCCGTGCACAGACGACTGGTAATATCTCATGTGAAACACATTATTGCATGTCATGGGAAACCTTTACATAAGTCACATAACATGTTAAAGGACCAATATGTAATCAATTTACTGTAATAAATCATAAAACTCCTGCAGCTGGCCAGAAGCTAACGCGGTCGTGTCTAGAAGGTAACCCTCAGATTGTGAAAACGGGCCTTGAATTCGGACTGCTGTTGCCCATTCTAAACGTACATATTGTTCCTTTAAACTACATTTGACGTGTAATGAATTCACATGTGGTTTCTGTGTGAAATATTACATTTCATTACATTATATTCTGATATAACAATATTAGATTTCACACATAAAAACTAAAAACTCCCGTCGTCATGTAAACAGACTTTTATCCGATAATGACCGACACAATAAAGAAAAGGATTTCTTCAGTCCAATCTTTCACGACACATGGAAACATGAATTTATAAACACATATTTAATTATGAATCAATGAATGAGTGAATTGTTAATAATGAAGTTTTGATTCCAGGTTTTCTCCTTAAAGGAGCAGCGTCTCTGCATGTTTTAGTCCATTTCTCACATCTCAGCATTGATTTACCTTCCAGGCTGGTTTCACTTCATTTAAGTCAACTATGAAAATGAACAATAACGATAATAAACAATAAAAGCTGATATGATGTTCACTGTGACGGATCACTGAACACAAGGAACAGAAACCATCGTCTGGAAGGTCTACAACACAACACAGGATATTTAAAACAATATAAAAACAGGTATATGCATTGGATCAGAACATGATGATATAATGCTGCTAGAAGCTTTGCAGCACTAAAACAGAACAAAGTGGATTCACCAGCTCGCTAGCCTGACCGGCAGTAATGCAACACATCTCAGGTGGGCCCGGTTTGGCTTCAGACTTCACCTCCAGCAATAATCTGAAATTCAGAATAAAGAAAGCTGATGCATTTATTTATTCAGCCGTGTTTACTCCCATTCATTTCCCCTCCAGGACATGGCTGCGTCTGCGTCTCCTCAGTGTGGGTGGTTACCTGAGGGAGGTGTGCTGTGTTGTAGTGAAGCCTCTTTTAAAGCTGCAGCCCTTGTTCTCATCACTCTGGCGATGTGTGGGGTTCTTTGCTGGGACCACTGCTGGGGAGACTTCACAACGCCTTCCTGTGGCAACGGAGAGGCTTTCTTATCTATTTTGGATGATACAGCCGCGCACCATGAAAGACCCCCCCCAGCCCAGGTGGATATCCCAGGTACAGAGGCCAGAGAGGTTGTAGGGTTTCAGGAGGGGAGGAGTTAGAAGTTACACAGCTGAACTTCAACAACCCAAAAACTTTGAATGTGAAGACGCCGACATCTAAACTCTGCTTTTTCCCATAAATCTGCTCTCCAAAATCTCACTCCTGACTGAGCTGTTTTGAATTAAATCAGTTCCTAGATCCCTCTACAGAGAATAATCTACATTCAGCTCAAGGTTTGGGTCAATAGCATAACCACTGTGAAGCACGAGGCACCACTGAGACACAGAGATATTTGATTCATGGCCTAGTAATAGAAATCTAAAGAAATTTCTGTCAAAGAACCGCGGACAGAATAATTGTTTGCAATGGGAAATCTCAATGGAGTCCTCAGAACTCACTCGCAGGCGTTTGAAGTGAGCGCTGACATTGGAGAAACTCAAGGGCGGGGGTGGGGAGGGCTCTTGAATGAAGAAAGATGGAGGTGCGTTCACCTCAGAAATTATAAGCAGCGCTTTAAAGATGCCGTCAAGTTTGTGAGAATAAACTGAGGTCTGTGTGTGTGTGTGTGTGTGTGTGCGTGTGTGTGTGTGTGTGCAGACCTGAATATGTGCACTTGAGGAGATCATTAAAAATGAAACAAGTTGTGTTTGCAAAGCGGGAGAGCGAGGTGGTCTGAACTGCACGGGTTGAGCAGAGAAGCGTGTCGTTGCGTTGGTAGAACCAACCAGAGGAACATCCCTCCGTTATTACACCAACATTAAAACCTGATATGTGTTATGAAATGCTTTGATGCCCGGGTTCCCCCCCCCCCCACAGCATGCAACACATAATGTGTGATGCTGATTGCCTTGTTGTGGTCAGGAGCGCGCTCCGGCTCCCTGTGCATGCTGGGAGAAACAGCTGGGAGGCTGATTATCGGACTGGACCGGCGTTAAGCAGCACGTTCAGCAGTTCTCTCTCCTGCTTCTCTCTTAAGCTGATTCTATTATTTAGCCACGGCCCGGGACTCAACGAGGACAAAGACGTCTCTTACTCATCCTGACAAATATTATTGAGTCTTAATATCTCCCTGCTTCTAATAGAAACTAGAAGGCCACTCGGAGAGCGCAGACCTCCGCTATGAGGCCGAATGCTCCATCTCACGATGTTAACTGATTCAGATCTGCTGGGTTCTTCGTGCTGCATCCTTCCACCAAGTTTCATGAAAATCAGGCCGGTAGTTTCTCCCTAATCCTGCTGACAGACCCAAAACAGAACCACCTAATCAACTTGTTTCAAGAATCTCCTACAATGAAGTGTAATATTAAGATGTATTGTCTACTTCATGACCTGCAGTGGAAATTAAACAATCTTATGACGTCACATTTCAAGATGCTGACGCTCATTTCTCAAACATGAGAATACAAAGAGAGTTCCTGAAAGACTTCTGTGTTCCCTCGTTGTCGTTTCCTCATAAAACATCTTTAAGAACTTCAAATAGTTTTTGCATTAATTCACCAAAACCTTTTGATATTGATTCCATATCCATTCTGAGGAGGCTCCCTTTAGTCAACTAACTCCATAGTAAACCCGGCGACGGCGTTGCGACGGTTGGAGCGGTGACGTCGTATTAATATCTGGAGAGTCTGCTGAGGGAGCAGAGATGTATTAACCAGATCCAGAAGGTTCCTCCATCAATCACAGCGATGACAGGATTGTCACGGCGTGTTTGAAGTCTGCAGCCGGAGTCAACCGGGACCAGAACCGGTAAATAAAACATGCTGCTTTGCTTTGCCTCCGCCGGTTAATAGGGCGGCAGCGCTGATCAAAAGAACATTAGCTTTGATTAATCAATCAATACCCCGGTGGCCTCCGTCCTGTCCATTGATCTGCCGGCTGGATGGAGGTCAGCGTCGGGCTCGGCAGCATGTGAAATGCTCCGCTGGATTTTTCACACTGGCCCGCTCGCACTAAAAATCCTCCTCATTGATTTTTCTTTCATTTCCCTTCTTTAAAATGTTCTTCTTCTTTTCAGAGGTTATCTGAGCCGAGGAAAGTTCTGCCGCTCCGCCGCTCCGCCACAGCGGTGAGCTTTTTACCACGTAACTATGTGCTTTATAAAGACATGAAGAAGGACCCTAAGAGACAGCAGAGGAACCTTCATCAGAACAGAACCATGGCTGTTTACAGGCTGCAGAGGAACCTTCATCAGAACAGAACCGTGTTCGTTTACAGGCTGCAGAGGAACCTTCATCAGAACAGAACCGTGTTCGTTTACAGGCTGCAGAGGAACCTTCATCAGAACAGAACCGTGGCTGTTTACAGGCTGCAGAGGAACCTTCATCAGAACAGAACCGTGTTCATTTACAGGCTGCAGAGGAACCTTCATCAGAACAGAACCGTGGTCGTTTACAGGCTGCAGAGGAACCTTCATCAGAACAGAACCGTGTTCGTTTACAGGCTGCAGAGGAACCTTCATCAGAACAGAACCGTGTTCGTTTACAGGCTGCAGAGGAACCTTCATCACAACAGAACCGTGGTCGTTTACAGGCTGCAGAGGAACCTTCATCAGAACAGAACCGTGGTCGTTTACAGGCTGCAGAGGAACCTTCATCAGAACAGAACCGTGTTCGTTTACAGGCTGCAGAGGAACCTTCATCAGAACAGAACCGTGTTCGTTTACAGGCTGCAGAGGAACCTTCATCACAACAGAACCGTGGTCGTTTACAGGCTGCAGAGGAACCTTCATCAGAACAGAACCATGGCTGTTTACAGGCTGCAGAGGAACCTTCATCAGAACAGAACCGTGTTCGTTTACAGGCTGCAGAGGAACCTTCATCAGAACAGAACCGTGGCCGTTTACAGGCTGCAGAGGAACCTTCATCAGAACAGAACCGTGTTCGTTTACAGGCTGCAGAGGAACCTTCATCAGAACAGAACTGTGGCTGTTTACAGGCTGCAGAGGAACCTTCATCACAACAGAACCGTGTTCGTTTACAGGCTGCAGAGGAACCTTCATCACAACAGAACCATGGCAGTTTACAGGCTGCAGAGGAACCTTCATCAGAACAGAACCATGGCTGTTTACAGGCTGCAGAGGAACCTTCATCAGAACAGAACCGTGTTCGTTTACAGGCTGCAGAGGAACCTTCATCAGAACAGAACCGTGTTCGTTTACAGGCTGCAGAGGAACCTTCATCACAACAGAACCGTGGTCGTTTACAGGCTGCAGAGGAACCATCATCAGAACAGAACCATGGCTGTTTACAGGCTGCAGAGGAACCTTCATCAGAACAGAACCGTGTTCGTTTACAGGCTGCAGAGGAACCTTCATCAGAACAGAACCGTGGCCGTTTACAGGCTGCAGAGGAACCTTCATCAGAACAGAACCGTGTTCGTTTACAGGCTGCAGAGGAACCTTCATCAGAACAGAACTGTGGCTGTTTACAGGCTGCAGAGGAACCTTCATCACAACAGAACCGTGTTCGTTTACAGGCTGCAGAGGAACCTTCATCACAACAGAACCATGGCTGTTTACAGGCTGCAGAGGAACCTTCATCACAACAGAACCGTGGTCGTTTACAGGCTGCAGAGGAACCTTCATCAGAACAGAACCATGGCTGTTTACAGGCTGCAGAGGAACCTTCATCAGAACAGAACCGTGTTCGTTTACAGGCTGCAGAGGAACCTTCATCAGAACAGAACCGTGGGCCGTTTACAGGCTGCAGAGGAACCTTCATCAGAACAGAACCGTGTTCGTTTACAGGCTGCAGAGGAACCTTCATCAGAACAGAACTGTGGCTGTTTACAGGCTGCAGAGGAACCTTCATCACAACAGAACCGTGTTCGTTTACAGGCTGCAGAGGAACCTTCATCACAACAGAACCATGGCTGTTTACAGGCTGCAGAGGAACCTTCATCAGAACAGAACCATGGCTGTTTACAGGCTGCAGAGGAACCTTCATCAGAACAGAACCGTGTTCGTTTACAGGCTGCAGAGGAACCTTCATCAGAACAGAACCGTGTTCGTTTACAGGCTGCAGAGGAACCTTCATCAGAACAGAACCGTGGTCGTTTACAGGCTGCAGAGGAACCTTCATCAGAACAGAACCATGGCTGTTTACAGGCTGCAGAGGAACCTTCATCAGAACAGAACCGTGTTCGTTTACAGGCTGCAGAGGAACCTTCATCAGAACAGAACCGTGGCCGTTTACAGGCTGCAGAGGAACCTTCATCAGAACAGAACCGTGTTCGTTTACAGGCTGCAGAGGAACCTTCATCAGAACAGAACTGTGGCTGTTTACAGGCTGCAGAGGAACCTTCATCACAACAGAACCGTGTTCGTTTACAGGCTGCAGAGGAACCTTCATCACAACAGAACCATGGCTGTTTACAGGCTGCAGAGGAACCTTCATCAGAACAGAACCGTGTTCGTTTACAGGCTGCAGAGGAACCTTCATCAGAACAGAACCGTGGTCGTTTACAGGCTGCAGAGGAACCTTCATCACAACAGAACCGTGGTCGTTTACAGGCTGCAGAGGAACCTTCATCAGAACAGAACCATGGCTGTTTACAGGCTGCAGAGGAACCTTCATCAGAACAGAACCGTGGCTGTTTACAGGCTGCAGAGGAACCTTCATCAGAACAGAACCGTGGTCGTTTACAGGCTGCAGAGGAACCTTCATCAGAACAGAACCGTGGTCGTTTACAGGCTGCAGAGGAACCTTCATCAGAACAGAACCGTGGTCGTTTACAGGCTGCAGAGGAACCTTCATCAGAACAGAACCGTGGTCGTTTACAGGCTGCAGAGGAACCTTCATCAGAACAGAACCGTGGTCGTTTACAGGCTGCAGAGGAACCTTCATCAGAACAGAACCGTGGTCGTTTACAGGCTGCAGAGGAACCTTCATCAGAACAGAACCGTGGTCGTTTACAGGCTGCAGAGGAACCTTCATCAGAACAGAACCGTGGTCGTTTACAGGCTGCAGAGGAACCTTCATCAGAACAGAACCGTGGTCGTTTACAGGCTGCAGAGGAACCTTCATCAGAACAGAACCGTGGTCGTTTACAGGCTGCAGAGGAACCTTCATCAGAACAGAACCAGAGCTGTTTACAGGCGGTGAGAACAAACGCTTTGCTTTGCAGCATGAATGAATTTAAAAAAGTACAATATCCAACCGCAGTAACCAACACATCTACAGCTGGAGAAGTGATCTCTGCCAGGAGTTTCTCCCTCTCTCCTTTAGGGTTTAGACGGAGCTCCTGAGGCTGTGCTACTTTACATGATGCTATCTTTCCAACATGGTCCACCCTGTCTTTAACACACAGACATGAGACTGATAGCAGCTTCTCATCTCACTCTCAGAGGGAAAGAGAAAACGTGTGTTTCTCAACACTACTGAGAATTTGCAGGATTTGCATGTAAAAGCTGTTGGTGGATGGAGAGAACATGATCCGATGGTCACCCCCCCCCCACCATACTATACTATACTAGTGTTAGTGGAGCGCTGGAGGAAGGCAGAAGTCTAGAAGCCATCTGGAGAAGTTTCTCCTTCTCCTGAATCCCAGCTTCTTTAAAACCCTGCAGGGTGATCAGCCGACAGCTCATCCCACTGAAGTGCTCCGAGGTTCCATTTCAAAGCCGCGTTGCATCTCTCCGTGCCCCGCTCGGTGCCATCGTTGTTTTTCATGTGGCCCCATTCTCCCGGAAAATGCAAATGAGTGTAATTTCAAATGACAACGAAAGTAAACTTCTTTAGTGAGTTGTGCTTGCCAGGTTCCCTGTGGGGGACAGGGAGCCGAGAAGAACCCTGCTCTAATTCTGTCATTGTCAAACTTTGACATAAGCGATTGTTCAGTCGCCTTTGTTGAGCGATACAACGGGTAACAGGGTCCCAAGTCCTCCACGTTAATTTTTTAAAAGAAAGCACAAGACATGTATTCCTTGAAGAAATGTTTGGCGCTGCTTATGCTAAATATTCTAACATCCAGGCAGTGATGTCTTTTGTTTTTCTCTTTTATCTCCTCTTATCCACAGGAGGCCTTTACCTTTGCCACCGAGCCTCAGAACAGCAGCTCAGAAATAATTTAAGTAGCCCTTTTTTAAAAAAACACTAAGACAAGTCGGAAGAATTCAGATTCAAGATCAAGGTGTTCGGTGTCTCTGCAGCGAGGGCGAGGGCTGACGTCCTCCAGCTTCCTCTCCGACAGCAACGCGATGATCAATCCTGTCCTGGATTCCAGAGATCTGCCCACAACACACATGTCTGCATATTTACCAGCATGTGTGTGAACAGCAAATGAAGTGTCAAGTTGAATGATGTTGTCTGATGACAGAAGCCACACAGAGAGTACATTATGTTCCATACAGCAGCTTTGTCTTTGTGAAGAATGTAAATACAACAGTGACCGTTTGCTCGCCTGCAACCTTTGTTTTAAATTGATGTGAGCTTGACTCGCGGCTTGAGGCCAGGTGAGGAATGTACACAGCGCTCACACCGCGGGGATTTATGGAGTCAGCCTATTATAGACGGGAAACTTTCTCACACTTTCACTTTCTCTTTTCCTTTTCTTCTTCCCCTGACACATAAATCTGGGGATAAATCTGGGGGAGAAGAAGTTCTTTAATTTCATCAGCTCTCCTGACTGACAAGCATCATTATGGATAAAATTATCTCTGTAATTATCCTGCTCAAAGGAGATTTATATCCCTTTGTGAGGGCTGAGAGGGAAAGCATGTGGATGTGGAGCCGCGGCTACATGCCTCTCTGCGGCACGGAGAGAAAGTGCTTTGTTAAAATAGCGCCCTAATGAGGTGCAGCCGCCCCTCCCGCTGCGCACCATCTCGCCTGGCCCGATCACCCAGAGTGCATTGCTTTTATTCTGCCAAACACCGGCGAGGAAAGGAGAGCGAACACACCGTAACCGCTCGGTACAGCACGCCGGCCACAATTATCTCTGTTTGTGAAGGAAACTGGGATACGCTGATATCAGATATCTACATTACTGTTCAACGCTTTCTATTAGAAGGACTCTGAAGCTGCTGGGGACGGGGGACTGGAGGTCACTGCTGGAGGTCACTGCTGGAGGTCACCGCTGGAGGTCACTGCTGGAGGTCACTGCTGGAGGTCACTGCTGGAGGTCACCACTGGAGGTCACTGCTGGAGGTCACCGATCATCTCCTCTTCTGGTTTACACACTGACGAGTTCTTTCATTCATTTGAACGTCAATATATTTTAGTTTTTGTCGTGAATATTTCCTCACAGAATGTGAACATTACTGGTAAAAAGGAAACGTACTTTCTTTCAGAACAAGGTTGTTTTTTCTGAGCTTTAAATAAATGCATGTCACATTAAGACGGGAGAAAGATGCTAACAAAGAGTTAACAGAAAACGACACAATCCACCTCAAGCTCTAATCTGTGGAGGGAATCTACCTGGAAAAACATTTGAAGGGTTTTTATAACTCCAAAAACCAAAGAGTCACAGAGCAACAAACCTGAGCACGGTCAGTGTTGGAGGTTATGTGGTAATATGTCTGATGATATTTCTTCTTACTGGGTAGAATTCATCACCACGATCAGATCAATAATCAGATCAGAGCTGGATTCAGGGTGAGACTCAGGATGAGACTCAGGGAGACTCTGGTTGACCCTGTCTGTCTTTTGTTGTCTTCATTGTTTGTTTTGTTTTCTATAAAACAACAAAGAATAGCGTATAAATAAAGGCATCAACCAATCAGGTGGTGCGGAGCGGGTTCAGTAGCACCTTTATTATATTTATGAAACAAAAACACAGTCCGAACTAAGAATAAGAAAATGACGCAACTGAAGTGACATCCTTCCAGTTCCTTTCAGACAAACTGTCTTTGTTGTGGGAATCAAGATGAAGGTGTTCTTTGAGTTGCCTAACCTTGGATCAGATAACCTGCTCCACCTGCTCCAACCTGCTGAGGAAAGGAGCGTCTGCACAACAACTGTGTGTGTTTGGAAACACGATCACTTTAAGGAACAGTGTGTCACATTCAGGAGGATCTATTGGCAGAATGGAATGTATAATATGATATAATATTACTGCCGCCTCACAGCTCGAGGGTTGCAGGTTGAAACCCGGCTCGGGGTCTTTCTGTGTGGAGTTTGCATGTTCTCTCCGTGTCAAGAGCCCAAGCTAAGCCAGCGGCTAATGTTGATGAATTGGTATGGACATCTTGGGACTCTGCAGACACATTAAAAAGGTTCTCATATGAAACAAGGAAGCACGTTGGCATGACGTTCCCCTCTAAATGGATTTGATGTTGAATATCAGTAGAATATAAATGTAGCTTCATGTTCCAACACTTGTATCTGATGAAGTTGAGTGAACTCTGCAGCCTTTAGAGGCGTTTCAGGGCCGTCTGACCTCCAGCATCGTCTCCTTTCAAACACTTCTGAGACCTTTAACAACCGGCGACGAGGACTCTAAATGGTGCCAGATGTGCTAACATGCTCGGTCATCCACCTCAACAGAAGAGCTTTCTGAGAAGGTGGATGTAAAGACGGCGCTGAGCCGCTATCGGCGGCTGGTGGAAAAGACAAAGCCTAAAGGCCTGAGCCTAATGAGCAGCTGTGTGGCCCTCATTAAGTCTGCAGAGCAACCACTGATCCTTAATGAGCTTCTTCATTAAGAGCCATTTGGAAGGGAAAGGTCTGTAAGGCAGCCAGGCTCAGCACCCCCAGCACCAGGGCAGGCTACCCCCACCAGGGACAACCATTACACATGCACTCAATCACTGCATGACAACGTGCATGTTGGGGGACGCAGTGTGTGTGTGTGTGTGCGTGCATGTTAGACTCAACAGATTAGAATCCAAGTGTTACTCTATGGAAGCAAAACAGGGTCAAAACTATTGTAGCTGTGTGTCACCACATCTGGATGAAGACGTTCAAATGTGTGAAAACTCTCTGGATTTAAATGTGTGAATGTGTTTAGAACCGGAGAGCTGATCTGTAGCTGTGCACCACATCTAGTCAGTAAATGAAGAAGATCTACACAAATCATTTATGATGTGTGAGTGCATGAAGAAGATTTGAACAAAAGTTACAAAACCAGTTTGCAGTTCCACGTCTATCTATCTGTGAGAGTGAATCTCTAGTTTACAGCTACCAATCAAATCTACCAGTGTTTTTGTTCCATATTTGACGTCTCCTCCTGAAGAGCCAATGGGGATGCTCAAATTGACATATCATTTGACTATCCAATCAGAGAGCCTTCTGTTTCGTGTCTGGAAGGTAACCCCCCCAATGGAAGTTCAAAATGTTTGATCGTCACGTGATTCCTGTCTTCAGATAGTTCCCGGCAGTCATTGGCGGTCAATTTGAAAGCGTCATACAGAGGAACAGAACTGTGATTTTTGGTAATTAGTAGTCAATAAATGCATTGATATGTAATATCAATATAGCACACACCGATGTGTAGATGTTGCTACATCAGTATGTTTTTAAAAAAAGTGAAATTCTCTAATATTTGAGGATGATGAAAGTTAAATAAGTCATACACTGTCAGTAACCCTGAAACACCCAAACATCCACTGCTCCCATTACAGATAGAGATATACAGTCCTACTGTTTTTAATGAAACATCTGTTTAATAGCCCACATCATCATCATCATCATCATCATCATCATCATCATCATCATCATCATCATCATCATCAGGATGGATTTACATGATAGTTAATGGAAAGCTCTGTGCGTCTCCTACCGCCGCTAAAGGGTGCTTTGTGTGGCGGTATCAAACACCGAGACGGGCCGTGACAACACGTTGGTATTTGATGCCCTGGGAATGAGAACGGGCTGCAGAGTCGGCGGTAACTGAAGAGCTTTTCTACTGACAGACGGGGACATTAAATCCTTAACGTGGTTTCTTTGTCACGTTTAAGTTGCCTGAAGTTTTGAGGAACGTCTCTGCGCCTCGTCAGTCAGGACGAGCTGGAGCTCATCTTTCTATCTGCCGTTGTTCTGCCTACAAAGGAAACTCTTATACTCAGCTGCGAAACTGAATGGTCGTGTTTGCTCTGTAATATCATTAGTGAGATATCTGTTGTGAACGCGACCTTGAGACGGGGTAGATAGCGGTCGCAAGTGATGCACAATTCACGGTGGTATCAGCGACCACAATCCGTTCTTTGTGAATTCACCCCTGAATACTACAGAGAAACTTTTCCAGGCTTCATTTCTTCTCTGGTGGAGCTGGCCAACTTCCTGCTGACTTCCTGCTGACTTCCTGCACACATGAAGGGCATGAAATCATTTAGTGATTCGGTTCTAAAGAGACCCAAACTGCGATGATACAAAGAGTCATGGTAGAGTGTTTGTGGCATTTAGAATCACTGTTTCCAGCTCTCTTTACACATGTTCTATCTGACAGACACGTTCCAGGGCTACCTGTGTATCAATGACGGAGTCATGTTTTATCTGCACCCATATGTAAAAAGGTAAACTTCTCCAAACCCAGTTGCAGATACCTAATCTACTCGTTACGAGGAGTCTGATCTCATTTTGTTAGTAGGTTTATGAGGTATGTTTGTGTCCCCCTGTAAACCCCGTTTAGAGCCTGTCTGGTTGTGACGGTGTCATCATGTTCCAGTTCAACAGAAATCAACCAATTACTGGTATTGTGGCTTCAACCGTTATTCTGCTGTCCGTCTCTCAGGTTGATATGATTTCTGTATTTTGTGGTTAAGGCTGAACAGATTCCTCCCAACCTGCATCATCAACACAGTCTTATCTGAGCTCTTTCCTCCCGCCCGGCTGCCGGTCGGATTTCTTATTTTCTCGCTGCCCTTGGGCCACGGAGTTGTGAATAAGGGTCAAATGAAACCCAATTGGACGAAGTTAATCACACCATATCTGCGGTTTATCCCACAGGTTGCAGTGAAAATGTTCACACTTATCAATCCTGTCAGTCGGGGGTCACCTTCCAAACCCTGATTACATGCTGCCAAACTCACTGCGCCCACTGTACCTGTATGCACTTCCATGCACTCAGCATTCTGCCGGCATTGATTGGCCGCGTGTGACAGTGCTGAAAGTAATGTGGACATTGCTGCTGATCAATAAAAAAATGTATGTGCCTAGAACCTAGGAGGCATTCTGTAATGAAATCAATAGCTGTGCTTGGCTTGTGGCATTAAGATCATTGGCCGGGCTGTTATTTAGTCATTGTTGTCCTACACCAGCAGCATAACCTGGCTACCAGAAGAAATCAATGGCAGCGTAGCGCAGCCAGCATCCCAATTACTGGCAAGGCTGGCGAGGAATCAATGCAGCTTTTTGCCATTACCGCTCCTTGTGGGAAATCACAGCACATTATTTTTCTTTGGGAATCTGCTGCACAAAAGGATGACGCCCGGCTCTAATGTTTAAGATCCATCTGAGGCCGTTTGATTCGGGGCGGGGCTCAGATTGGACTCCTGCAGCACGGTGGGAGCAAAACTCATATTCTGTTGCCAGCCATTGACATGATATGTGATCATAATGTATCGATCACCTGGCGGCTCCCGACAAGAAGAAGAATCAATTTCAAATAGTAAACTGGTTTCAGCAGAGAAATTAAACAGTAGCGATAGAAATCTTTACATCTCTGCAGCTGACAGATCCAAAGCTGGATCCTAGAACACACACTCTGCACACAGACAGCGTCAAGGTCTGTGAGAACATGTACACAATGATGCATGAGAAATATATAATAATAATAATAATAATAATAATAATAATACAGATTCTTCTAAATTTATTTGCTATTTGTTGTAAGTTGAATCATGCAAGAAATATGTTTAATTTAATTTACTTGCACACACATCAAACCGCACAAAATCCAGTCAATAAAAAAAACAGCAGGAAAATACAACATAAGTTAAAGAACTAAATGAGCAGAAAAAGGAACCAAACAGTGGAAAACAATCCAATAAAAACAATGAAATACATTAAAAAACAGTACAGAGAATAAATAAATCTATATCTAAACACATCAAAAGATAATTAGACATCATGAATTCAATGTGATGATAATGTTCGGAGGATAACGAGCTTTTGATAACGGGTAGTTTTGGTGTTCCATATTTGTAAACCAGGATATCTGAGGGAGTACTGGTCATGTTTTGTTTTGTAAAAAGCCAAATGTATGTAATAAAATATGAATGTGTAAATGAATATGTTTTATCACGTGTTTATGTATCACCAGTTTAAAGGTTCAGTCCTCCGTCAACACACGATGCATTCAGGCTCAGTACTGAGTGTAGGTCACCTACATCTTGACAGCACCCAACACACAAAAATAAAACAGACTTGAAGCGTTAAAGCATGCGTTGGGTCTCGGTTCTGAATGCTTTGGGTCTCGGTTCTGAATGCTTTGGGTCTCGGTTCTGAATGCTTTGGGTCGCGGTTCTGAATGCTTTGGGTCGCGGTTCTGAATGCGTACTGTAGGGTGAGAGAAACACAGACAGCTGTTTGATTAAAACTGGATCTGTGAAATGGATGAGTGAAAACGCAGCTGAAGCCGCTCCTGTACAGACGAGGAGAAGACTAACATCACCTGTGAGCGTGTCACCTGTCATTAGCATCATGCCTCCACATGTATCAGCATGTCAAACCATAGAAAACACGCCTTGGGCCAAATAGACACGTTAACAACATTCTGTTGTTCTCACTCACAACTCCATCGAACAGACGGGGACTCCTCTCCCAAACTGGTGTCATACCCTCCCAGTAAAGGGACTGCACTGGGCTGACTGGGATGTGACTGGTGAATAACAAGCTCGCTCTCTTTATCAGGTGTTCTGCTTCACTTTTCAAAGCACCTGGTGCTGGTTAGACGTGGCTCTTTGTTTCAGTGTTTCTAGCATCTGGCTCTGGAAACACAGCGACGTGACACCCGTCTGATTAAAAGAGGAAATGACGGCAATGTTTGAGAGTAAAGTGATCTCCACTTTACGGCAGCTCAGTTCTCGCCACAGTCTGGAGACGGGAGCTCACGGAGCTTTGATGGAGAATGAAGAATGGAGAGGAGAGGAGTGGTATCTACCGTTGGGTTGGATTGGGAGTAGAGTATGAATGTGCTTCCTGATATTTTTCCCAACTTTTGGGCCCAAAATGGTCTCAACAAAATAATAAACTTAGAAAGTGCATAAACTGCTAACTGGGTGTAGCTCTGTCTCCCAGACCAATGATGTATTAAACTGGGATTGTACCTCATTTCTACATCACATTGGGCAAAAGCATCACATGAATAACTTTAAATGGAACTGGAGTAGTTTCTTGTAAAAAGTGATCTGACACTGAGCGTCCAACGACGAGCAGTCGCCGAGAGACGGACGGCTGCTCTGACTGACAAACAGATTGGACTGATTCAAAGTGTCTGATGTCAGGAGCTAATTCGTTTAACCCACTTCTTTATAACGTCATTTATAAACTTTGAGCTGTGAGAGAGTAAGAAGTCATTCTGAGACAAAAGGCTCAAGTTCACGAGACAATGGTGTTAAAAGCAAAGTTGAGTTGCACGTCTAGAGTCATCACATTCATGATTGAGTCTGACTCAGATTCACTCTAATCCTAAACTATGTCAAATCCTAAACCTCAATCTTCACACTTATCCTGATGACAGACAGATTTTAGATTCTAATTTCTGCTCCCATTTGATGAGCAGTTTGAGGTCTGGAAGCCTGAATGATCATCCATTTGGCTCTTTAATGATTTATGAAACATTTATAGCAGAACTGTGTAAAGTAACGCTGCCTGTCTTTCTTTGTCTGAACACTGAGGACCTGGTCGGACTGAGGTTCCATCAGTGGGAGCTCCACGTGGACGCCAGTCAACTGATCCGTGCAGTGTGAGGGGAAACGTCACACATCTGGCAGATTAAAATGATTTAACACATTAACAAGATCAAGTTTTAATCCTGATGTACTTCTACTCTAAATGTCACAAGTCATTATCCTTGTATTTAAAAACCAACGTGTATTGCTGCTGAGCATTGGGAGTGTTTTTAATGCTATGAATGCATGCAGTCCTCATAAGAGTAGAAACACAGGAACACTCCCATAAACAGGAAGTTGTCCCGCCTCCAGAGTCTCTGGGTGGTGGGTCAGTTTGTTTTTCTGCAACAGACCGAGACTCGCTCCACTTCTGCAGAGTCACTACAGGAACGTGAGTTGAGCTGTTAAACTGTGAATGATGCTGTGTATTATATGTTTATATAGTAATAATAATCATTTAGACATTAGAGAGAGCTGCATTTAGACTTTAGACCTGCTTTTAAGGCCACAGAACTGAACTGGAACTTGTTTGTTTAGTTCTCTAACTGTCACAGGGGTGTGTCTGGAGGGTTGTTTTCTCCACTCTGCAGGTAGACGGCTCAAATTCACTCTGATCACCTCTCTAGAATAATACTAACACAGTACGACTCCAGGTTTTCAGGTTTTCAAGACTTGATGTTTTTCATCTAGTGTATATTATGTTTTTCATCTGGTGTATGTTGTGTTGTTGAGGTTCTTTCTTATCTTTGCTGAAGCAGATTATTAAACTCAATCTTCCTGGTTGTGATTCAGCTGTAAACCAGCAGAGATGGCCGGACTGATGGAAGACGACGTATTCATGGCGTTCACCACCTACGCAGCTATCGTCATTCTGAAGATGATGCTGATGGGGCCCATGACCGCATACTTCCGTTTCACCAGAGGGGTAGGTAACATCTGTTACAGCTGTTCTACATCTGGTAAAACAAGATGTATAGGGTATATAGGTAACGGCAGCACAGCTGTTCTACATCTGTTATAACAAGATGTATAGGGTATATAGGTAACATCTGTTACAGCTGTTCTACATCTGTTAAAACAAGATGTATAGGGTATATAGGTAACAGCAGCACAGCTGTTCTACATCTGTTAAAACAAGATGTATAGAGTATATAGGTAACAGCAGCACAGCTGTTCTACATCTGGTAATCATCTGCTCGGACGGGTCAGGTAATCTTGACCCGTCCTCCCTCCTCCCTCCTACCCGTCCTACACAGACTTCCTCGCTCTTTATGCTACGTCAGTGTGTAATAATGAAACTGAAGGGTTTACATTGGAGTTAGTTGGAAGCTGGTCGTCTCATACAGACACTAAAGGGTGCCTCGGTGCATCAGTATCAGACGCAGAGGACCGCTGACCGAGTGTCGGTATTTCTGACGAGTTGAAAGTCATGAACACAGTCTAGCTGAGGCTCAACCCAGGCTATAAAAGACAATGGTTTTTGCATATTCTCCTCTTGTATTTGCATTTTGACATCATTTGGAACGTTTCAACCTAACTTCTGGTCACACTTCACACTTTGAGTCAATGCATGCATCATCTCTCATTTAGGCTTTCTCAAATGAGGAGGATGTGGCCTTAAAGGCTGCAGAGGAGAGGAAGAAGCTGCTGAGAATCCATCCAGACGTAGAGCGAGTTCGAAGGTGAGAATCCCTTACACCCAAACATGTGACTGATACACTGGAAAATCACATCAGGAAATACAACACACAAAGCAGATAATTAGACAAATATAGAAATATACAATACACTTTTTGGACTTAAAGACAGGGTCTAGAAAAGACTGAGAAATGCTGGTTTAGTTTATCATAAGAAGCTAAAGAATAACGTCATATAATAAAGGATAAATAGTAAATAATACTACTTAATATATACTATATATACTAATAATACAGTAATGAGTGTGACACAGTGCCTCAGAACAAACCTTCACACAGACGTCAGAGGAAGGAAGAATAAAGTTCACTCTTCCTCTACTCCGAGGACAAAGGAGCCACATACTGTCCGATTAGCCCCCCCGTGCTGCTGATGTTCATCAGGTCAACAGCTCCAACCATCTCTAACAGGCAACAAGGTCTGCTCTGTACGTCCCATACCTCGTGGTACATTAAACACAGAGCTTGCCTTTGTCTACATGTGGATGATACTTATGCACACTGGAAGGATATCATATTGTTGCAGTGGATAATCTCTGTAATTAATCCTTATCATTGATTAAAATCTTTCTATGGACAATAATATGTTGTAACAAGTTGTAATCAAGCCCACCAGGAAGAGCACCGGTCGTTGATCCCAACTTCCGTAGTGGCCAAACAGGGTTGGATACTGATGTTCTATGTTTTTGTTCTGCGGGCAGTGATTTAGTCGGAGACGGGGTTGGATGCTGATGTTCTATGTTTGTGTTCTGCGGGCAGTGATTTAGTCGCAGACGGGGTTGGATGCTGATGTTCTATGTTTGTGTTCTGCGGGCAGTGATTTAGTCGGAGACGGGGTTGGATGCTGATGTTCTATGTTTGTGTTCTGCGGGCAGTGATTTAGTCGCAGACGGGGTTAGATACTGATGTTCTATGTTTGTGTTCTGCGGGCAGTGATTTAGTCGGAGACGGGGTTGGATGCTGATGTTCTATGTTTGTGTTCTGCAGGCAGTGATTTAGTCGGAGACGGGGTTGGATGCTGATGTTCTATGTTTGTGTTCTGCGGGCAGTGATTTAGTCGGAGACGGGGTTGGATGCTGATGTTCTATGTTTGTGTTCTGCGGGCAGTGATTTAGTCGCAGACGGGGTTGGATGCTGATGTTCTATGTTTGTGTTCTGCGGGCAGTGATTTAGTCGCAGACGGGGTTAGATACTGATGTTCTATGTTTGTGTTCTGCGGGCAGTGATTTAGTCGGAGACGGGGTTGGATGCTGATGTTCTATGTTTGTGTTCTGCGGGCAGTGATTTAGTCGCAGACGGGGTTGGATGCTGATGTTCTATGTTTGTGTTCTGCGGGCAGTGATTTAGTCGCAGACGGGGTTGGATGCTGATGTTCTATGTTTGTGTTCTGCGGGCAGTGATTTAGTCGCAGACGGGGTTGGATGCTGATGTTCTATGTTTGTGTTCTGCGGGCAGTGATTTAGTCGCAGACGGGGTTGGATGCTGATGTTCTATGTTTGTGTTCTGCGGGCAGTGATTTAGTCGCAGACGGGGTTGGATGCTGATGTTCTATGTTTGTGTTCTGCGGGCAGTGATTTAGTCGCAGACGGGGTTGGATGCTGATGTTCTATGTTTGTGTTCTGCGGGCAGTGATTTAGTCGCAGACGGGGTTAGATACTGATGTTCTATGTTTGTGTTCTGCGGGCAGTGATTTAGTCGGAGACGGGGTTGGATGCTGATGTTCTATGTTTGTGTTCTGCGGGCAGTGATTTAGTCGGAGACGGGGTTGGATGCTGATGTTCTATGTTTGTGTTCTGCGGGCAGTGATTTAGTCGCAGACGGGGTTAGATACTGATGTTCTATGTTTGTGTTCTGCGGGCAGTGATTTAGTCGGAGACGGGGTTGGATGCTGATGTTCTATGTTTGTGTTCTGCAGGCAGTGATTTAGTCGGAGACGGGGTTGGATGCTGATGTTCTATGTTTGTGTTCTGCGGGCAGTGATTTAGTCGGAGACGGGGTTGGATGCTGATGTTCTATGTTTGTGTTCTGCGGGCAGTGATTTAGTCGCAGACGGGGTTGGATGCTGATGTTCTATGTTTGTGTTCTGCGGGCAGTGATTTAGTCGCAGACGGGGTTAGATACTGATGTTCTATGTTTGTGTTCTGCGGGCAGTGATTTAGTCGGAGACGGGGTTGGATGCTGATGTTCTATGTTTGTGTTCTGCGGGCAGTGATTTAGTCGCAGACGGGGTTGGATGCTGATGTTCTATGTTTGTGTTCTGCGGGCAGTGATTTAGTCGCAGACGGGGTTGGATGCTGATGTTCTATGTTTGTGTTCTGCGGGCAGTGATTTAGTCGCAGACGGGGTTGGATGCTGATGTTCTATGTTTGTGTTCTGCGGGCAGTGATTTAGTCGCAGACGGGGTTGGATGCTGATGTTCTATGTTTGTGTTCTGCGGGCAGTGATTTAGTCGGAGACGGGGTTAGATGCTGATGTTCTATGTTTGTGTTCTGCGGGCAGTGATTTAGTCGGAGACGGGGTTGGATACTGATGTTCTATGTTTGTGTTCTGCGGGCAGTGATTTAGTCGCAGACGGGGTTGGATGCTGATGTTCTATGTTTTGGTTCTGCAGGTGTCACCAGAATGACCTGGAGAACATCATTCCGTTCGTGGTGATCGGCCTGCTCTACGCTCTGACCGGACCCGAGCTCTCGACCGCTCTGCTTCACTTCCGGGTCTTTGCCGGCTCTCGGATCTGCCACACCATCTCCTACGTGTTCGCCTTGCCTCAGCCCAGCAGGGCTCTGTGCTGGTTCGTGGGCATGCTGGTCACCTTCTGCATGGCCTACAGGGTGCTCAGCACAGTCCTCGTCCTCTAGAGAGACATCCTGGACCAGTACACCTCTTCTACACAAGCTCACGTTCCTACATTAAACCTGCTTTTTTTACCTAACTCATGCTGCAGCTATCTACGAGCTCGATCATTAAACATCTTTTACACTCTGCAGGCCCTGGAACTATTGTGGTGGAATAAAAAGGTATTTTAAATAAACTTTTCTATCAGCTTTGTGTCTGGGTAATAACTTCTCAAGGTGATGGCACAGGTGCTAAAACTCAAATGCAACTATGAATTATTTAAAGTACCGCTGTTAAATCTGGCAGTGGAGAAGAAGGTCATTCATATAAAATGTTTTAAAAAGTAAAATCCACCCAGTTACTTAGAACATATAACAGCATGCAATATTCACACGTTAATGTCATTTACAATGGAGCCAGCCCAGAGGAGAATTAGGTCCATATATTCACTTTAAAACGATTAGATGTGTAGAACCAGTGTATAATATATCTGAGGCTAAACTGTTACTTCACTGACAACGACAGAAACACCTCACAGTCACAGTAACACTGTTATTCCAGGTCAGGCCTGCTCCCTCAGGTTACACAACCTCAGGTTACACAACCGCAGGGGAATTCCATTCATTCTGATCTTTGGACTGATTCTTGCTGGTAACGGTGACAAAAAACAAGGAAGGTTGCACATGTTGCACACTGTAAACTATTAACTACACACTTCATATTGTTCTGAAACTATTTTACTGTTTGTCTGCAAACATCCCCACTGTGGGACTAATACATGGATATCTTCTCTTAACTTCATGTTGGAACCTGTTTAGGAACATGCACAATGTGAGCAGAACATGAACTAAAGCTTTTGGCTTCTAAAATCCAGATTTTGATACGACTCCTCTCTTAACAATATCTACATTCATGGTGTTGGTATGACGTCCCCACACAGGTACAAACATGCACGCTGCAGTCACATCATGGTTTGCGACAAAACAGTAAAAACAGCACACGTTAAAGCAAAGAAACACACACTCACACCCCCATATATACACAGCTCTGTGCATGCATGCACACAAACTCACACAGAGGGACAGATTTACATTAAGTGCACACTTTTTGGGATTAAGCATTAGACTAAAACCCATATGGATTACAGTCAATACCATTCAAATTCAAAATATTATTGATGAAAACCATTCAGTTCGACATCCACAAAATGATTCCAGATGGATCAGAACACAAAACAAACATATCGACAGTTCAAATAAATGTAAAACAACGGGTCAGAGAAGAGACACACACCAACTGTATGATGGCATTCTTTAAAAACACAAGACAAACTGAGCTCAAGTGGTTCCCTTCACTGGAAGGACTGTGTATAGTTGGTGGTAACATCGTCCAGCCTGGACTACCATATTTAATCCTAACTAGCATCGGCTGTTCTTCTTCACTAAACCTAACCAAGTAGTTTGGATTACTGATTACTGGTGTTGCCGGACATTCGTGGGAGAACACACAGAAATAAATAACTCTTGTTAAGATCCGAACCGTTGTAGGAGGACGTGTTGAGCGACGACTTATTACAAGTTACAAGTTCAACTTTATTGTCATTTTTCCACATACAAAGTACACGGTTAAAACCAAATGTCGTTGCTCACGGACCAAGCTGCAAACACAGACATACAAAAACAGTCTCGAACATAGAACATAACACAGAGAACAAAGTGATGGTGCAGCACAATAAAAAGTGGACGACAGGATATTAACAGAGTATAAAAGCAATCAGGTCAATATTAAACCTGCTGTGGTGTTAAATATGATTTAAAATATGAACATGTCCAACGCGCTGTGGTTTCATGTTGCAGAACACAGGTCAGCTTTGTTATTGAAATATTTACAGTATGTTGTGTCTGACCTGATGTAAAGTTACTCTGATATGATGAACAGCAGCATGAAATATGTATTTCTGTTGTTCTCCAGTGAGGACGTCATCACTGAGCAGACGATGCTCATGTCAACCTTTGACCTCTGACTGTCACCTGACAAGAAAGATGCCTGTTTCCTCCAACTGCCTCCTAACACTGTCACATACAGTTAGATTAGTGTGTCAGGAGTATTAATAAAAAGATCATGAAGCAAACAAACATCAAAGAGATATTTCACTTGGACTTAAAACAACCAAAACAGAGTAAAGACAGAAACCAGAAAACTACTTTTTGTTTTTCACTCTTTATTATTTAACTCATGTATTACAGGAGCTTTTTAATGTTATTAATGTGAACTGTGGAGAGTCTAATAGTTCAGTCTAACAGTCATCACAGTTTCTGCTGCAGCCTGGTTATCTGGAGACGGATGCTGTTTCCAGGACGATGTACAACACACGACTGACAGGTTTCTCTTCACTCAGCTCCGAACGCCGGAACAAAAAAACAGGTTTGTTTCTAGACATTAAACTGCGTCTCATCTCGTCCTCCTCTCGGTGTCCCCCCGATAATAAAGACAAAGTACTGTTTCTGAAGAACTTGTGCTTTCATTAGTATTATACTATTATTAACAACCTGTCATCTGTATTTTAGACGTAATGAAGAACAGACTCCATGTTTCCATTAAGAGTGATTCACCACATTTGATTTTTAATTATAGCAGACTGGAAATCAGAGTTTTATTTTATCTGCATTTGTTTCATGATATTTTAATAATTTTTTTGGTTTATTATTCATTTCCTTTATTGACTGAAACAGATAAAACTAATCATATTTGGATTACCTCGGCAGCTGATGTCAGAATGACCGATGTGTCATAATAATAATAATAATAATAAGGTGCTGCCGGCTGATAAAACAAACACAAAGAATGAAGAAGAAGGAGCTGAAGACGGGGAGATATTAAAGAGCTGTTCACACCAGACAGTGGTTCGTTACTACACATCTGTATTCAGGTTTAGATGTAGTCCTGTTCAACCTGACTGATGTGTTGGAAGCGTGTCCGTCCTCCACTAGAGGGAGACATTTTAAAAGTCATCTGAGTGTCTCCTCATTAGGAGTCATTTATGGAACCAGGTGCAGCTCATAAAAGAGCTTCAGCTCAAACAATTACCTTCATTTGCTCTGCTGATAAACAGAAACATTCCCCTGCATATCCCACAATGCAGCTTTTAGTTCATTTCCAGCTGAGCACAAACACGCTTATGAACACAGCCTTAATGCACGGAGCAACAACAGCTCCAGTTTCATTTAACCCACTTTGTGTACAGAATAATTATCAGCAGCAGATTCTGCTCTTGTTAGAGGAGCTACTAAGTGTACCGACTTGTTTAGATGTGTCAGCTGCTGATATGATGAATGCCTCACGCTTCACATGAAGGTGACTGGCTCCGGCGCGGAGCAGTGAAACCCATGGGTGGGCACTGTAAATAGTAGAGTGAAATTACCATGAAGGCTGCTTTGGGCGGTTGCTCGTCTGCATTGTGTCCCGTCCCCGTATAAGTAGAGAGTTTTATGGGAGCTCATTTGTTCGGGACCCTTGGCCCTCCAGGGTCCCTCATTCCTCAGACAAGCCAGGCATTTCACAGCTCGGGTGGAGGTGGAGGTGGAGGGGGTGGAGGAACGCCCCGACCTCCTCCTATAACTAACAACCACAGACACACCCAGGACGCCTTACTCATGCTGCATGCACGCTATGCTGGGCTGTGTCTGCAAAACCTCTAATGAAATTACACCATGATCACATGCAACCGTTTACTGCATTAACCACATGCAACCGTTTACTGTATTAATCACGTGCAACTGTTTCCTGTATTAATCACGTGCAACCGTTTACTGTATTAATCACGTGCAACCGTTTACTGTATTAATCACGTGCAACTGTTTCCTGTATTAATCACGTGCAACCGTTTACTGTATTAATCACGTGCAACTGTTTCCTGTATTAATCACGTGCAACCGTTTACTGTATTAATCACGTGCAACCGTTTACTGTATTAATCACGTGCAACTGTTTCCTGTATTAATCACGTGCAACCGTTTACTGTATTAATCACGTGCAACTGTTTCCTGTATTAATCACGTGCAACCGTTTACTGCATTAACCACATGCAACCGTTTACTGTATTAATCACGTGCAACCGTTTCCTGTATTAATCACGTGCAACTGTTTACTGTATTAATCACGTGCAACCGTTTACTGTATTAATCACGTGCAACTGTTTCCTGTATTAATCACGTGCAACCGTTTACTGTATTAATCACGTGCAACCGTTTACTGTATTAATCACGTGCAACCGTTTCCTGTATTAATCACGTGCGACCGTTTACTGTATTAATCACATGCAACCGTTTACTGTATTATCCGCATGCAACCGTTTACTGTATTAATCGCATGCAACCGTTTACTGTATTAATCGCATGCAACCGTTTACTGTATTAATCGCATGCAACCGTTTACTGTATTAATCGCATGCAACCGTTTACTGAATTAATCGCATGCAACCGTTTACTGTATTAACCACACGCAACCGTTTACTGTATTAATCACACGCAACCGTTTACTGTATTAACCACACGCAACCGTTTACTGTATTAATCACACGCAACCGTTTACTGTATTAATCACACGCAACCGTTTACTGTATTAATCACACGCAACCGTTTACTGTATTAATCACACGCGACCGTTTACTGTATTAATCACATGCAACCGTTTACTGTATTAATCACACGCAACCGTTTACTGTATTAATCACACGCGACCGTTTACTGTATTAATCACATGCAACCGTTTACTGTATTAATCACACGCGACCGTTTACTGTATTAATCACACGCGACCGTTTACTGTATTAATCACATGCAACCGTTTACTGTATTAATCACATGCAACCGTTTACTGTATTAATCACACGCGACCGTTTACTGTATTAATCACACGCGACCGTTTACTGTATTAATCACATGCAACTGACTATGATGTGTCCTCCTGTTGGCTGAAGATGCAGCGGTATGTTTACGTATTGTTTTATTCTGTTATCTACGTATGTTTGAATAGTGGTCGTGGTCGTGGTCGTGGCTCCGCCCCTTCCGCTGCGTAGCCAAGATGGAGGCAGTTGAGTGTGGAAAGTGTCCAGCGTTCCTCACTCAACCATCTGACCGTTTTGAGTACAACATCCGGGTACTTTGAGCGCACTGCATTCTGCCGTACTTCCCAGTGTGAACGCACTTATGCACTCAAAGTAGTAAGTGTAAGTACAGAAGTACGCGGATTGGAACACACATTATATTTTTGCGAGGAAAAACTGGCATGGCAATTTTCAAAGGGTGTCCCTTGACCTCTGACCTCCAGATCAGTGAATGTAAATGGGTTTAATTGGGACCCATGAGCCTCAACATCTCCCAGCAGCTATTCAGTTTCCTCCAGAACCCATGTGAGAAAGCTAATCTACAGTATATCCCATGTTGTTGTTGGAGACAGGGTTAGTCCGGATGCACACAGTATCTGCATGTGTGTCTCTGTCCTCACTGAGTCTCTACTGTACTGAGAGCTTCATGTGTGTCTCTGTCCTCACTGAGTCTCTACTGTACTGAGGAGCTTCATGTGTGTCTCTGTCCTCACTGAGTCTCTACTGTACTGAGGAGCTTCATGTGTGTCTCTGTCCTCACTGAGTCTCTACTGTACTGAGAGCTTCATGTGTGTCTCTGTCCTCACTGAGTCTCTACTGTACTGAGAGCTTCATGTGTGTCTCTGTCCTCACTGAGTCTCTACTGTACTGAGGAGCTTCATGTGTGTCTCTGTCCTCACTGAGTCTCTACTGTACTGAGGAGCTTCATGTGTGTCTCTGTCCTCACTGTGTCTCTACTGTACTGAGAGCTTCATGTGTGTCTCTGTCCTCACTGTGTCTCTACTGTACTGAGAGCTTCATGTGTGTCTCTGTCCTCACTGAGTCTCTACTGTACTGAGGAGCTTCATGTGTGTCTCTGTCCTCACTGTGTGTCTACTGTACTGAGGAGCTTCATGTGTGTCTCTGTCCTCACTGAGTCTCTACTGTACTGAGGAGCTTCATGTGTGTCTCTGTCCTCACTGAGTCTCTACTGTACTGAGGAGCTTCATGTGTGTCTCTGTCCTCACTGAGTCTCTACTGTACTGAGGAGCTTCATGTGTGTCTCTGTCCTCACTGAGTCTCTACTGTACTGAGAGCTTCATGTACCCGACAGCCTGATTAGATGCGCCGGTGTCTCCGGTTGAAGACGTTACCTCGGTGCGTCTGTTCGCTCTGCTTTGTGTCTGCGTTTCATTAGCTGTCATCCTCATCGCCTCAGATCTGCCCCGTGCCTTATTGTTCAGCTGGTTAACTATACAGCCGCTTCATTAGGCACGACTTCAAAGTCACACTCCACACCGGTGCCGAGGTGAGCCGGGTATTTATATCGTACAACGGCACCCGAGGTCCTGAAAAATTAATGAATGGTTAGACGGGATCCAACTCAAGGCTGGCGGAGAGAATTAGGAATCAATTGGGTAACGCCGGGTGGACGTTTTGAGACCACAGTTTCTTTACTCTCTCTCTTCTCGTCGTGGGAAGACAGAGGAGACACAGCCCGTTATCCTCCTGAAGACTTTCAGCATTAAACACCTGAGTTTGATTTCTCCTTCGCTTCCACCAGCTGACTCTGCTGTGGTGAAGCCGACAGTACAACACAGGTGCAACATCTACATCTCTGCTTATCCTCTTAGTACTACACATATATATATGTATATACTGTATATATAACACAATAATAGAGTTTCAAACCATCAACAGTGAAGAGATTGAAGGCCTCAGTATCATAGATCAGCATGTGAGAGCCTCCTTCTGGCAGGACTGAGGGGGCTGAACCTTCTGAAAGCAACGATTCACCAACTTCACCCTCTTTCCAGCGAGATGGTTCAGGTGGTTCAGGTGTGTGGAGGTGTGAAAGTGAGCGAGATGGTTCAGGTGTGCGGAGGTGTGGAAGTGAGCTCTCTGTTTTTGTTTTCATTGAACTGAGTGCAACAGCATTAATGTCTTCAAGGAGAGACTGTCTCAAAGTCTTCATTGTTATCCTCAATTCTAAATCCCCTCAGTGGGACCTTTTGGGCGTAACAGGAATTAGAAGTCGTGCTAAAATGATTTGTAAAACGATAAAGACTAACCTTAGCTGTTTTAGGATGAGAAGAGATTATGCCTTGCCGTTTGTAAATTCAATGATTTTTCTCACATCTGTCCAGTGGTTTGTCTGCTGGTCCCAGGCCAGCCAGTCTGTAGTAGAATCCATAGAGTGTCTTTATGTAACGGGGTCATTATGAACCCCATGTTTATCTTCTTCTCTGGTTTTTATAATTACACATAATGGATGTAGTTGACTTTATTCTGACTGGGAGAACCTCCAAACTCAGGATGTGTGAAGTTCAGAGCCCCTCCTCCTTCTTTTCTTCTTCTGTGGTCCTAATTATAAATCCCCTCTGCCCTTGTGTACCACCATCCTGTAGGAGACATGGAGGTTCTGTTTGCCTGTGTGTTTGAGAATAAACAGAGGACACATATGAAGAGATCCCGGTGTCACAGAGTCCTTTCTAACTAAATATCCGTTTTAGGGTTGAAGAAAATGTCCTGGTAATTATCTGCCGGGACATTATCTGTTTTTCTATAGAGTCTTTTCTCACGTCTGTGCAGCTAGAAGACAAGACAGAGATGATATCATTCAAAATCCTCCTGGATTGTGGTTAAATGGACGGTGATTTGGTGAAACCCTTTTAGGGCCGGCTCAAACAGTTTGCTCAGGGTTAGGTTGGAATGACCTTAAAACACATCTCAGCCTCTCGGACCTCCAAACCTCTACGTTACAAGATTCAAGAGTTTTATTGGTCACGTTCTCATACAGGATGTGCAGTGAGATGTAAAGTGGCAGAGCTCACGAGATTGTGCAAAACAACCTGGACCCGGTGAGGTCAGAGTTCACCGTCCTGATGGCCTGGGGACAGAACCTCCGTCTCAGTCTCTCTGTTTTGGCAGCGTGGCTGTGGAGGCGCTGGCCTGACCGCAGCAGCTGGAACAGTCCGATGTTTGGGTGGTGAGGATCCTTCATGATCCTACAGGCCATTGCCACATTTCAACGTCCCGAGACGAGTGTGTTTCATCAGCTCTCCTCCTCTTCATCACTTCCTGGTGGAGAAGCTGATGTCTCTTGTTTTTACTGCACAGAGCAGGATTCAGCATTTTAACACTTCTTACTAATTTAAAAAGAAAACTATCATGAGACCAGGCTGGTGTATGCAAACCCTTATCCACCCTCGTGCACACCCTTTCCACCCTCGTGCACACCCTTTCCACCCTCGTGCACACCCATATCCACCCTCGTGCACACCCATATCCACCCTCGTGCACACCCTTTCCACCCTCGTGCACACCCATATCCACCCTTGTGCACACCCTTATCCACCGTCGTGCACACCCATATCCACCCTTGTGCACACCCTTATCCACCGTCGTGCACACCCATATCCACCCTTGTGCACACCCTTATCCACCGTCGTGCACACCCATATCCAGCGTGGTGGTGGCCCCTTCCAGCCAGCCGACTCCTCTTCATACGTTTCAATCTGTGGCTGGGCGGGGTGGGGGGGTTCTGGGGTCAGCAGATTGTTATGCTGATCCCGGTGATTGGAGGTGCATTGCAGGTGATTACCATAAGCAATTTAAATGTTATTGATTTAACCTCCCGCGTGCTGTAATTGAACACCGTGGCCGAGCACCAAACGTTACTCCCCCACCTCCGTGATCCTCTTTCTCATTCCACTTCCAACGTTTCTCTTTCTCTCTTTCCCAGCTCACTCTGTTTTTATTATTTCAGTCTCTCTCTCATCCTTCTGTTCCTCCTCTGCTCACAACGCTACAGCGTAGACCTCTCGGTCAGTCTGTCCTCAGGCCAGGGGAGTGGTGGGAGCACCAACAGCCAATCAATACGCAGTCTGTCACGGTAACAATGGAAATGTTCAATTAACAACCAGCGCTGGATAATTTACAGTCTCACCATCATTACTGTTCCATTGTGTGTGTGTGTGTGTGTGTGTGTGTGTGCGTGTGTGTGTTACGGAGGGCTGGCACACAAAACACTGTTTTTTTGTATTCATAAGAATCATTTTTTGATAATTCCACTCTTCAATAGACCGTCATTACTAATCACCAAACTTAACACAAAAGCCCAATTTCTTACTTAATTACAATTTTGCTGTTTTTAGATAACAGTGTGAACAATCGTGTGATTGCAAATTACAGAGTGGAATTAACAAAAAAAGGCAATTCTTTCATTAAAATATTCCCAAATCTGTTTAATATCTTCTTCATTATACGGAGCCATAATGGAGGACTAGATTCAGCACTCAGATCAATTAATAAATGGAGAAAACTCCACCTGGGAGACACACTTGTGCATTCTCCATTTTTCATGGCGCTCTGTCATTCCTCATGAGGGATCACAATTTCTTGTTTTAATATTTTAGTGTTCTAACTTAAGCTTCAGAATTCTCTCCAGGTAGCGCACTAGATCATCTTGACATTTCAAAGTACTGAAACCTTTGGAATAAAGTGTTTTTTATTAAATTCTATTACCATAATTTATGCTTGTCAGGCGCCCCACCTCAGTGGCAGCTGAGTCGGGCTGCGGAGAGACTCGACCGCCATATTTCATCCTCTGGTCCTCTCAGATGGAAGACCGGGCTGCTAAGACACATGTGACACAGCGGTGATGATTAGTGCAGGAGACAAACTGCCCAGCACTCAGTGTCATCATTCACTTCCTGCTTGGGCACGGCGTAAACCACAGGGAGTGTCTGAGGGGGATTAATACGTTAGCTCTTAATTTAGCGATCGCTTCCACAAAGAAGTGAACAAAGACGTGGTGTTCTCTAATCAGTCAAACATCTCTGTTACGTTGACCGGTAGGGCCGCGACAACAGATTGATTAAATCGATTAGAAAACACAGTCGGCGACGAATTCCATCATTGATTAGTCGGGTCCGTGTTGTGATGCACGGCACGCGCTGCGGCAACGTCTCCTAAGGTGGGCGCCGGTAAGCCGGCCAACGCCGTGGCTCGTGTAGCTCACCAGATGAATTACAGGAAATGACTCCGTCTCTGGAGTGAGCGTTTGAAAAATAGCTGAGGCAGAGACTCACAGGAAGGGAAGGCGTATAAATACCACGACTTTACACGGACATTCGTGTCAGGAGTACGCCATGCAGACGTCTGCAGTGCAAGCAAGAAAACTACTTAGTTAGGTTTAGGAAAAACATTATGGTTGGGCTTCAAATAAGGACATAAAATACGAACGCAAACAACGTAAAACAACTAGAGAAAACACGTGGCAACGATCTGGAACACGGGTCTCCTGGTTGTCGTGTGAACGGGCCGACTAATGATACAAATTATCTGCTTTCTCTCTGTTTTGCGATGGATCAATGTAGCAGTCCAGCAACATTACTACAGTTTACATGTCTATCTGTAGAATACGTTACAGAGATGAAAAAAAGTAAAGACTTATATTTTTAAATCATCACTTCCTGCTTTCATTTCAAAATAAAAGCCCTCAAGTGTTTTTTCTGTGGACAGAATTCCTTCATTTGTTAACACGAGGCTTTTATTCTGAAATATGTGCCGGACATATGTTGTAGAACATGCAGTGACTTGGAGAGCTCCATGAATAAATATAGTACGGAGTTTTAATGGTGGATTATTACTATTATTTACTAATTACCACACGTTTCTGAACCTTTCTCTGTTTAAAAGAAATATAAATGATATTTATAATGAAATTAAATGGCCATTAAAAGGTAAAGTCTATGTAGAAAGAAAGGGCTGACAACAGCAGCAGCAGCAGAAACGCTACTGGTTTGAACACGCGACGTGTGAATCACGCAGCCGCCATGCGCTCCTGGCGTGCCCAGTCTGTCCAAGGCGTCAGACGTTTCACAAGTGTCAGGCGAAACATCACAGACTCATCATCAGTCTCATTTCACCACCTCAATCAGTAATGAGGTGCTCAGTGTAGGATTTAAACCTGGTCAACCAGTCCTCCCAGTCCTCCTGCACTGGTCTTAACCCTTCCTCTATCTAGCTGCCCATTGAACACAACAACCAGTATGAGTATTCAGCTGCCTACTGAGCAGCAAACCAGCACTCAGTTTAGCAGAGGTGCATCATCAACATGTTTCAAGGCCCCGTTGGGTTTACCTGTAAAACATGTCTCAATAGGGCTTTGACCAGAGAACAACTGACTCATTAGTGCTCGTCTCTCACAGTGTTTAATTGTTTTTCTTTTCAATTGACATTATTTGAGTTTCTGTAAGTGTTTGCTTCCTTTTATCGAGTCAAAGTGACAGCCGTTCTAAATCCCATGATCTTGTTCTGGCAGTAATTACATGGAAACCTCCTCCCTTCGCTGCAGTAACGGCTCCTGATCTCCATCCACATGAAATAACAGAACCAACGCGTGTGATTAATAACACGCTGAAACTGCAGCAACGTGGGCATCCTGTGCACAATGATGAAGCAAATTGCGACCACGCCATTCAGGCGGCCTGTTTGGAGTTAATGAGTTCTGCGGGAGGAGAATCAATAACCTGGAGGGAGGCTAATTAACTGCTAATCATTCTGCACCATTTTGGCAAAGACATAAACGTTGCCATTATGAGAAGCCAAGTTAATAATAGATAAATCTGACAAGTTTTATTAAAGAAATAAAAGCTTGCTTATCAACTGCTAGATGTTGCTGCAGGGCGTTAAGTGTTCAGCCTCCAACATGATGACCACAACGTACCAGGACTGCATTCAAAGCACTTCTGTCAGGCTCTTCTAATTCACTGTTCCTACTTACACCTACGGAAATGCACCGTGATTCAGATACAAGCTACGTAGTGGTATGATGTTTGAACTTAACCTGTGATGTGATAGATTAGTGCTACGTGATACGCTCAGTGTTGTCTTCTAGAGGAGTGTTCTGCCTCCTGATCGGTCCAGCTGTGTGACCTGATTGACTTCAGATCCAGCAGATCAGGAGCAGCTGAGTGGTGACGTGTCTGCGTCCACATCCTGCCCGTTCTGCTTTGTGATGGTGACTTGACGTTGATCTCTGTTAGATCCAAACGTTGCTTTATTAAAATAGTTTGGAGCTCCCTCTGCAGTGTGCCGATCCTGTTTTCTGTTTTTTTGCCTTGTGTTGATCCAGCACCTGGAAAAACCTTTGGGATGTGTGTATACCACACAGCTTTTCTGTTCTTGCTAAAGATGTGCACACTCCAAATCAAAACACCCAACCCAACGTAAACCCAGAGAGCCAACTGAAGGTGTTGACCCTCTGCAGACACACAACCAGCTGAGCAGCCAACCTGCTGATATAGCCTCCCAGCCAGGCTGATTATCAGCAGCTGAGGGTGATCACAGGTGATGAGCAAGGAGAGAGAGAAACCTGCAGAACCAGATCTCTCATCATCCCTCGGACCGCCATATTTACATTGATGCGTATTGCTGATATGTTGATTAATGTGCACTGCCCTAAATCAGTAATTCAATGAAATAAATAATGAAATAAAAGAGTATGCTGCTGTTAATGGATTCATATCTATCAGGTCAGACACGTCACACATCTCAAACTGGATGTTTAGTTGAAGAACATTCAGAGATACACTTTAAATCAGTTGTCACTTTAAATCCAGAGCACACTGGTATACTGTAGGCAGCAAAGTCTCAGATCCTGTATGCATGCGTGCTGGATGGACGGGTTTAAAATCACTGAAAAGTCATTTCAATATTAAAATCCCCCGACCTCCTCTGGAGAAATCAATCCCCACCAAATAGGGATTTTCCCTCAGAAGACCTGAGTCTTTGTATTTAAGGGGTTAAGCGACAGGCTTTCAGATCCTAATGATACTAGTAATTAGTGCTTTATGGAAGGCTAGTGCACAGGAGAGGTGAAGCAGTTACAAGTTCAAAACATTCATACAATGCTCCCATTTAACACCAGCCATTAGATCAAACATCTTAAGAACCAACACGACGCAGCGTTAAAGGACTCTGCTAACGCCAGCGGCCGGAAACAGCAACAACCGACTTTACAGCAAACGCTGGAGAAGCGAACAAAAACGTCCGGAGACAACCCGCAGGCGGTACTCAGTATCGGTGAGTACCTAGATGTAAGTACTTGTACTCGGTATCGGTGAGTACCTAGATGTAAGTACTTGTACTCCGTATCGGTGAGTACCTAGATGTAAGTACTTGTACTCCGTATCGGTGCATCCCTAGCCTAGATATTTACCTCTCGCAATTTAGATCCAAAACCTGGGCCTGCTCACTGTTTCTAATACTTGTCCCAGAGCGTGATGGGCTGTTAATTGCTTAATTGTATGATGTAGTACAGTTGTTATGTTTCTTCTCTCATACGTTCTCTTCTTTCCATCAGTTCCACCAGTCTGTAGACCAACACACACATTCATACCTACAGACCAGTTCAAGTTTCCAGTTAACCCAACCTTCCCAAATGCAGCAATACGTGTGTTCATAAACTTCTGACAGGCGTCGTGCTCTCCCTTTACCTTAGATATAAGTAATGGATGATATCATCGTCGGAGGTTGCTCGGTGTCTGTGCTGCAGTGATGTAACTGACTATTATAGCAGTCTGTGTGTGATCATTTCAACATTTCTCCAGGCTGAGTAGGCGTAGACAAATGTGCTCCTAGTAGGCAAAGACGGAGTACAGGAGGTTGTCAGTGTGTTGGTTGTGTTGTCAGCCCCTTTGACAGATCAGATTGTGAGGATGAGGGGGGGGGGGTCTGTCAGGGTGATATCCCTCATCCACTGTGGAGATGTCACAGATGCTGCAGGTGGGACTGCAACCGGAGCCGCCGAAGGTTCGAGCCCGCCGGCCGAACTGGGATGTGGAAGCGGTGGCACGAGGGAGAGAACGATGGAGACAAAGCCTAAAAAATTGCAAAACAGATTTATCTGGCCTGTGCGTGGTGTGCTTTGGTTTTCACCCCGTGGCACTCGCAAATCAATAATTGAACAGAGCAAGGATAATAGCCACTACACACATCGCACACTCGGAGAGCACGGGGAGGAAAACTCATTTGGAGGCAAAATAAATTGCTGCTCGTGGTCCAGAGTTGCTCATCACCTGTCTCCTTTCTGAAGGATGGATGGAGAGCGCTGTTGGTTGTGCACACATTAACTCGTATGCTGGGATTCCTTCAATGCTTTACATGTCCTCCAACACATAAAGCACTCATCTGTTTCCTCTCCCACTTCCTGTCACAATAAGTCTTCAAGGTGTGACCTGATCCCTCGTCTCACAGATTAGAAACAGTCCTAGAGACGGACCCGTGGCGAGGCCTGCTTTACTGTGGTCATCCCATAATGAGATTGTGAAATACTAGTATCAGGAGGCAGGTACATTGTTGAGCTGTATTTGTGGAAAAGATATGCTGAGCTGTTCAGGGATGAGGGAACAGAGCCGCCGCTCTCTGGGGTTCGGATGCAGGCCGAGAGCAATTTACAGTACTGTTGCACAGCGAAGCTTTTACTGTACGTCACCGTACACTGTGAGTCTAAACACGTTCTACCACAGTGGACCTGAGGAGTCAAAAGGGCAATGACAGAACACTCCTTCCTTGTCCTGTGGTCAAAGGTGGTAGCCTTTTTCGTCTAAAGGTGAAAAGCAAAGTTTGGGAGGTTGAGGTGTTGGATGCACAAAATAGTCGTCTCTTTACACAACACAACTCTTGAAAAACATCTGACTCTTCCGCCGCTAAATACGTGACTGTCCTCACCAGCTCTGTCTGCTGATTGGTGCTGAGCAGGTTGGGTCTATCAGTTGGTCTATCAGAGCTTTTTCACTGCAAACAGCTGCACTGCTGCTGCAGAATCTGTGGAGTGTAAAACCAAAACAATGAGTACGATGAGGCTTAAAAGCTTCATAGATATGAGAGGAAGTTCAGAGATGATGATAATCCTCTTTCACAGTACACATCGTCATTTGATCCAATTATCATAAATAAAAATGTTGCTTAGTGCTGCTTTAATCAAAGCAGCTTTGAGCGTTCGATTCAAGTCTTTTGGGCTAAAAGAGTTCAGCAGAATCAGTCAAAGACGTTGTTTCTGGTACTTATTAGGTAGATTAGGTAGATTAGGTCGAGGCTGGGTCTCATCATGGTTGATGTCAGTTGTTCAGGGTTCTGACCCAGATTACCATCGATCCATGTTAGTGTTAGTTTTATAAGAATAATGTGAAACCTGATCCTTTAATCATCAGCATGTTGTTTGGTCCGTCCCACACTTCAGTATTACAGAGTATATTGCACGTTGCAGCCTCTAGATGCTGCTAGTGGGACTTTTAAACCTTATTGTTATTTTTAAACACGTGGTGTCCATTTTTAAAAATTCAACCAAAATCAAATCTATTTCATATTTTCTTCTAATCCCATAAATACGCTTCTTGTTCCTTCATTTAGCTGCTGCAGTCGGCCGTATGCAAACATGCATGTGTCTGTATTAAACTGTCCCTGCAGAGACGAGAGAGGGTACACATATGTAATAAATCAAATGTAAGATTAAGCTTATATGAAAAGTTTGCATCCAGAGCAAATCAAAAGGTGAAAGGAAGGTTTGATTTCTTTCCTTTCCAGCAGCCTTGGAGGAGAGGAGGAGAGGAGGAGAGGAGGAGGAGGAGGAGAGGAGCACATTCATTTCTGACGATGAGATCAATAAAGAGATTCTCGCTTCCTGTTCTCGTCCTCCTGACACAGACACGTCTAATTTATTGTTTACCTTGCACTTATTGAGTTTTGAACATTGTTAAATCATACCTTTCAGCTGTTTAATTTCACCTTGCACCAGACCTTCATTCCCCCTGAGCATCCTGTCTTTATACATGCTATCTGCTCCGAGTACAGAGGAGGGATGAAGAGAGAGGGAGAGAGAGAGAGAGAGAGAGAGGGATGAAGAGAGAGAGAGAGAGAGAGAGAGAGAGAGAGAGAGAGAGAGAGAGAGAGGCAGATGAAGCCACCCACTAGGTGCTAAAAAATCTTTCCTCTTCATTATTTGGTCTCTCCTACCTCTCCTCTCCTCTCCTTTCCTCTCCTCTCCTCTCCTCTCGTCTCCTCTCCTCCCTCTCCTCTCCTCTCCTCTCCTCTCCTCTCCTCTCGTCTCCTTTCCTCTCCTTTCCTCTCCTCTCCTCTCCTCTCCTCTCCTCTCCTCTCCTCTCCTCTCCTCTCCTCTCCTCTCCTCCCTCTCCTCTCGTCTCCTCTCCTCCTTCTCCTCTCGTCTCCTGGCTTCTAGGTGCTCCTGCCTGAAATGCTGATGTGGTTCCCTCCCTCCCTCCCTCCCTCCCTCCCCCAGGCCTTTCTTCTCCATCTTTTCCCCGTGGCAATAGATCAGATTTCCTCCAGGGAAATCATTACTTGGCATCATTACCATTCCCAACACTTTTATCTACTAGCCCTTGTTTCCTCACTCCATCGCCTGATTAAGTTTAGGGAGGGGAGGAAGAAGGGGGGAAAGAGGAATACCTTTTAACGCCAGCCCCGATGAAGAGGTCTTGGAGGAGTTGCTTTGATTGGGGTACTTTGAGGTGTGGATGCCGTCTTATGGGACGACTCCGTTTCCATCCAGATTTAAAATAAAAGCTTTCCAATGAGAGACACGCTAAGATGATTTACTGGTGGAGAAGCAGCTGCAGCAGATGTTCCAGTTCAACCTTTATTAGCTGTAGTGATGACGGAGGATGCTCGTCACAGCTGCGTGGAAAGAGGAGGAAGTAACAGACACTGCTCTCAATGGAGCAAGGGTTCAATCTTCAGTCAGAATCTTCTTTCTGAGCGGACCGCGAGGAAGTGATTGGTAGACGTTTTTACAGGATTACAGCAGCTACAGATGACGGCTCTTTAACGCTCCTTTTTCAGAGCTCATCAGTAACGGATCGCTGTCGGGGGGGAAAGACCATTTCAACCAGTAGAACAGATATACTGGAGAACATCCTCAACCCTGCCTCTAAGTACATTTGTTCACAAATAAAAAAAAGTTATGAGGAACAGTTAAGTAATTATTTTAGAAAGAGGAGGTGAACATGTTGGTGTATCTTGGTAGTGACTGACGCTGCCGTTACCAGAGCAGCCGATGCAGATCGGTTGTGGATGCTCTGTGTTCACAGTATTTGACTCCCTCTATGAACGTCCTGTATACAGACACACATCAGGTCCAGTAGAGATGATGGTGATAGGCCTTCAGTGCTGATTCTTTATGTAACGTGTTGATTAGAGCTGTAACTCACTGCCTGTATCTCTGTATTGTTAAGCAGCTTCCCTTTGTGCCACATATCTATAATTCATAATCACAGTTTTGGTTTCTTTGTTGTCCCTGCAGGCAGTCCCAGGTAAGTCGTGGTGCCTCAGCGGGGCTGTATGGGTCTGTATGGGGCTGGGAGGCCCCGGGGTAGAGCCTCAGGCGATGGCTTTGGCCCGGCCGCTCTCCAGAGACAGCCCTGCTCAACCGGTCCGCTCCGTCTTCAGAGACAAATACAAACAGTCCAGCAGCAGCCGCTCTGTCTCTCTGTCTCTGCTTCCTTCCTCTCAGACTCGGCTTCCTCTCTCGCTCTGCCCACGTATTCAACCCAAAGTGATTTACACCCTACGAGTGCTGCATGTGGGTGTGCTCTTCAAAATCGTGCGAGCGGGGTCACGGGGTCAACGGTGGAGGCGGCCAAAAGACGTCTTTCATGACTTCGCCAATACAAATGCATCTCACCAAACAAACTTAGAGAGGAGGGACATGATGAGAGTCCTGCTGATAGCAGCGCTATGAAATATGAAACATGTTGTAATCCAAACACACAACGCTGTACACGCCTCCTCCCGGTGGTCACAACAGGAACTCCTAAATGACACTTGGAGACGATGCTAATAGAAGCTAACGGTGATTTCTGTCACAGCCACACGAGCCAAGTGTCTTTTCACTGTTCCCTCTTTCTGAGCGGTCAGAAGTGAAGCTCTCTCAGCCTCCACGGGCCACCTTGGCCTTTCAGGCCGGGGCTTGCCGGGGTATTAGGGGTGTCAGGTTGTGTGACGGGACGATGAACAGTAATTACAGCGAGGCCCCGGCCCCCGTCTACATCCCCCCGGTGTCAGGAGGACGGCGGCGGATTGGCAGGAGGAGCAGCGTCTCCGGAGTCTCCAGAGGACCCATTAGGACGGAGGCCCGGTGTCCTGATCAAGCAACCCCTGTGCACTTCCACTGCACAATTACAGCTAGGCCCCGCTCAGCTGTGGAGCTCACTGTTGTTTTTAGCGTCACCTTCAGTCCACCGCCTCCTTAATAACGCACTCAGTAGCGAGAGCTGGCACGCCAGCAGCCAGCAGGGTGAGACGTGCAGGTTGAGTTAATGATGGGGGGTTACGGCTTCCGTGTGATGTTACATGAGATCTGATTGGTAGAGAGATCGTGACCTTGTGGTGCACTGGACCTATTATTGAAAAAGCAGGCAGCGGGCTCTGTAATTGCTCCGGGTTTATACGGTTAAAATTCTATTCAGGACACATTGTGGATGTCTCGCTGCTGAAATAAAGACACTACAGGTTTGACTGAGGGTTAGAGGTGTTTCCTGCTTATTGTTTGCTTATGTACTTCCAGTTTGTTTATGAGTATATACTCTACTTCCATACACTCCTCCATATTGCACTTTACATTCACGGAGGCACATTATTGTCTAAAATGTCTTTTCAGATTTCCCTTCAAGGGGCCTAAACCAAAGCAGGAGTAGGCCTCGAGTACACAGAGGTGTCCGCATACTTTTGGACACATATCGAGCCGTGCACATATACCTTTTGATTTCCATTTTGCACATTTAACTGAGTGTGTGTGTGAGTGTGTGTAGTGTGTAGGTAGGAGGCCTATTGCTTTCTGTATTTTCTAAAACTGCACCTCTGTTTATCGCTGATACACAGTTCTCCTCAGATCCCCCATCTGCCCTGTTTGATTACACTCATCCTCCAGAGAGAGGAGGAGGAGGAGGAGGAGGAGAGAGAGAGGGAGCAGTGCCTTTGAGTCTCCTCCGCCATTTCACACAACAAAATAAGACGTTTCATCGCACAACGCTTCTCCACCAAACGAGCTGGGTGGGTTGGAAACTGAGAGAAAATTGCCTTTTGAATAATCCACTTCTTGATTTCTTTTTTCTTTTTTCCTCCTGAAAGGTTTTGTGAAGGTTATTGTTGAGAATAATGCAGCTCCTGCCCCCCTGCAGATGACAATCATCTTTCCAATTTGTTTGAGATTAGGTCATATGGAAACAGCGCATCGTAAACACACAGGGTCGGCACGCCGGCGACGGAGGATGGGGAGGGTGGCACCGTTTCCCCCTGTTCTGGGTGCATCCAGCCTTGATTGCCATGACACTGGCAGTAGGAGAAACCAGGGCAACAAACAAACAGAAATCCACAGATCTCTGTTACTAACTGGGGGAAAGAGAGAAGCCGACGACCCCCCACCCTCCTCCCGGAGCAGCATGACCAGATTGGATGTTTGATTTGCGGCTGGATCAGTAAACACACTACGGCTTTGGCTGTTTCTTTTGATTCAACATAAATCAGATCTGAACAAACAAACGAGTTCTCGGTGTTTGAGATATGACAGTATTGACATCGGCGCTGCCATCTGAGAAGAGCATTAATATTTCTCTTAGCACTACTAGAGGCCCACTTTTATCACTAAAACACTTAAAGCACACTGGTCAGCTGTGTGTGTGTGTGTGTGTGTGTGTGTGTGCGTGTGTGTGCGTGTGTGTGCGTGTGTGTGTGTGTGTGTGTGTGTGGGAGATTGCAATCATTCTCCGTGCATGGTTGAGCTGGTAGACTGAGGCCTAAATGGGCATCTGGTAGAGGTTACCCTGCATCATCAAAAGCAGGATTTGTGAGAGCCGGGAAGCGACCATTAGCCTCTACGCTGCTCTGTGGCTAATGACGGGCCGATAACTCTCCTAATAACAGACCATCAGTCGACGGGGTCAGATTAGTGCTGCAACACGTGTTGCAGATGCAACTACACAATCAATGGGGGTGCTAATTGTGTGTCTCAGGGACATTGACATCTTCTGCTATCTAGAACGTCAATAATAAACCGGCTAGCTTGTGTTTTCTTTACTGTAGAGACGACGTGATACCCGACAGCTTAACCAGAAAGATTAGCCTGATAATTACACAAAACAACATTCAACTGCAAACGCTGTGTGGTATACTTAAAGGTGCAGTGTGGAGGATCTGCTGGTATCTAGCGGTGCGGTGTTTAACCAGCTGAAACGTGTTGGAGAGCTACGATGGCCGACGCCAAAATGTGAATGTCCCTCTCTAGAGCCATTTGGAGCAGAGCAGTGCGTAGAGTATGTGTGCACGTGGGAAGTGAGTGGTGAAGCAAGAGAGAGAGAGCAGCGGTGGCAACGGGAGTGAGTAACGTTATCCACTCCGGCCCAAGCAGTTCTGGGCTCCTGTAGACACATGGCGGCCGGCTCCGTGAAGAGGACCTGCTCCCTATGGAGACATAAACGGCTCATTATAAGGTAACGAAAACACAACCACTCTTATTATCAGATGATTATACACTAAAGAAAACACACTTATTAATATTATACTCCATTTCTGCCAATAGATCCCCCTAAACGTGACTCATTGGTCCTTTAAGCAATAGCTCACAACAGTCCAACACCATTCTGGTGTGACGAGGCACTAACACCGCTCTGTTAGTGGGACTGTATCGTCTACATTTAAACTGTCCAGCACAGGAAACAGCATGGTTTCATCTTACTGCGAGCATGAACCTGCTTAATCTGCCAGCTGGATTATGAAACATCCCGTGTTGCAACGTCTTGTGTGACGTTTTGCTCTTGATGACTTTCAACTTTTATTTGTCCCTGAAGAGCGATTGTTTTTTGATGACGGCATAAAGAAACACATGAATATTTGTTGTGTTCAAGGTCAGATATGAGTCTACTGTTAGCACTAAACAAAAGGTCAGGGGTCATCATCAACATTAGTGTTCATCCTCTGGGGTATGCTATCTCGTTCTCAATGAATCTCTTACTCTACAAGACATCATTTCCATCAGAAACAAGCTGGTGTTTCATCCTCTGGGGACCATGAGTATCCTCAGCAACATTCACATCAATTCAGTGGTTAGTTTTGAAGACACCTTGTCAAGTGTTGTTGGAACAGGACGGGTCAAGGGACCACAACATTTAGTATTCAGACATGTTCTGTAGGGGACCACGGATATCTGTATTAAACGTGTCTACACCTCCAACAGTAAAGCTGCTTTCCATCAACTGTCAAAGTCCAAACAGCTGCTTTGACAGCCATGACTGAGGCGTAGCAGCAGCTGCATCCTAACACCACAGCTGTTCTCTCGGAGTACTGCTTATGAAATTAAAGAACATTGTATAGAATGAGTTTAGTGCTCCTCGCTCCTCCGTCAGCCGGCCCTGAATAGAGCCACAGAGGAACATCTACGTGATGAGTGGTGAGATCTTCAGAGAGCTTTGTTTCAGTCATTACCCAGACTGTTATAGATTTATTTCTCTTCTTTTTATAGAGCAGATGTCATCATCTGTTTTGTCTACCAGCGCGTGATCGGTGGATCGGTAGTGTTGCACGTTCCTACTGACGACTAACTAATCTTTCAGTGGGCTGCACTCATTTTGGGAAGTACACTGAAATCAGACCAAAAATACAAAAGTCCATTCTGCCTGCGATAAAGAGCTAATGACCCAACAACAGGGATATATCTGCCAGGGCACCCATCTCCTTGAAAGGGCCAAAGGATAAGGAGTCATTAAAGCGGCGTTATCTGGTCCAGATAGCATTGGCATGTCTGTAAAGATCATTATTTTTGCCCCTGGAGCCGTTTGGCAAAGGAGAGCAGGGCTAACTGCACAGCCAGCGCTAACTCCAGGGTCAGCTGGAGCACGGGGATGAAGACGCTAACGATACGCAGCCTGGCAGCTAATGCCTTTTCTAAATGCTCTTAATGACTGTGAACTCTAATGTGAGAGAGTTCCACATCTCCGTTTCTCTGCTTTGTTGCTTCGTCAGCTCGCCGTGTAGCTGAGAGGGACACGGCCGAGCGGTCGCTGTTTCATTCTCTTTACTTTTATCAGGCTTCTACTTTGATGTGTGATGTTTTTACCCTGTAGTCAGGGTGAAGGGAGGGGCGTGCACGTCTCACTGAAGGCCCCAGTGAGCTGTGAGCGGCCCTATTCTAATAAAGACTCTTAAAGGAAACAGTCTATAGCCTTCCCTTTGGTGACGCTGAGTGTTTATGTGAAGGACTACTCCACATCTCAGACTGACGCGAGGGAGCGAGAGGACGAACAAGTACCTTTCTCCAGTCAGCTGGAGACAGAAGAAATGTTCTATGTGGTTCTCTTCACCGTCTATTGGAACAGTACGGACCCCTGGAAGGGACATGGAGGGAAAAAAAAACGAGTACTTTTACGAGATCTCGCAAAACATTTTCATTTAGAGTCTCTATCACAGCGACAGGAGCTGGGAAATAGATGAATTTACTGTTTATCAGACCACAAGAATTAGCTTCCATATATTTCATGCTGAATGCAGTACCTGTGAGGGTTTCTGGATCAATATCTGTCAATGTTTTGTGTTAATTGATTTACAATAATAAATATATACATACATTTACATATTAGTCCACTCCCATGTTGATAAGAGGATTACATACTTGACTAATCTCCCTTTGAGGTTCATTTTGAACAGATAAAAATGTGCATTAATGTGCGACTAATTGCGATTAACTATGGACAATCATGTGATTAATTGTGATTAAGTATATTAATCGATTGACAGTCTTAATACTTAAATAACGTCATTTCCATAGTTATTTTAAGCCAAACACATTCTTTTCCTCATCCTGACTAAGTGGTTTTATTGCCTAAACATAAGGAAGATGTTTCATGTGAAGATGGAAGTTTATTTTGAAAAGATTGTATGTATGTATGTAACGGGTGTAAATTGAAACGTGTGGCTGAACATTCGTAGGAAAACGGACAAAAAAGGAGGACTAACTGTTTTTGTAAGATATCATTCAAACCGTTGCTGAACCGATGGAACAATAGCAATAAGAGTTCAAGAGTTGTTGGGTTGGTAGGGGTTAATGATGTCCTCTCAGATGTGGGTGATTTCAGAAGGACGGCAGCTTTCTTGTAAAGTTCTCATATTTAATTACAACGTCCTGATTATGGGAGAATTGTTTTAAATATTGCTATGCACGGTGCCTCTATATTATTATAGATATATGATATATATCTATAATAAAATTAAAATGTACATGTATTAATCCCTTTGTATTGCCAATGTGGGAACGGATTGTAACGTAACTTGACCTCTCCGCCTTTCTCAGTTGCCTTTAACAGCCTGTGTTCTAAGTAACGGACTCGTTTATGAGGTTTATGCGCCGCTCCAGAGGGCCTCGCCTCTCTTCAGCTCCCTTAAAGCTCCAACAGTGAGTAGTTAGCGGAGCAAAATACTGTCTGGAGTGTTTAAGACAAAGGTTAGAAAGCTAACTTACAGTAGCTTTGTGGCGTGGATCTGCCATCGGTTGCGTCGTAACGTGAGCTGATGAAGTAATTTGCAAACGGCCAGCTAGTTAGTGTCATGGAGCCAATGGTCCCAATAAAATATTACAGAACATTATCTAAGATATATGATTTAATATAAGGTCACGTCACGGTTTTGGCCGATGCCCAGGATGCTCGGAGCGCGAGCACGAGCACGAGCACGAGCACGAGCACGAGTACGAGCAACTACTGACTGTAGTTCACTTAGGTGTCATTAATAACAAGAATTTTCTTAAAGTTCCATAAAGAACCTTTAATGTTGATATATTACACTGATTAACAAGAACATTTAAAAGTGTCCCTTCATATGAAAGCATTTGGCGACCTGCAGCTCCAGCGTACGAACACACGGCTCCTACCACAGCGGTCGTTACACCTTGTGGTCGTCGACCTGCAGCTCCAGCGTCTGAACACACGGCTCCTACCACAGCGGTCGTTACACCTTGTGGTCGTCGACCTGCAGCTCCAGCGTACGAACACACGGCTCCTACCACAGCGGTCGTTACACCTTGTGGTCGTCCACTTTCATCTGCAGACGCTGTAACGGTGCAGAAAGCCGTCGCTTGGTGTTGCATCATCCCTGTGACACCAGACGTCGGCGGTAATGATGCTACATCATCAGCGTAGAGGATTCAGGGGGTTAACATCTGAGCCGTAATAACACATGACACATGTCTGCCATTAGTGAGAATCCTCCCTATGGTTGGCACACTTTCTTTTAATTTGACTGGGCTGTAATCTCCATGTGTTTTCATCTACTAAAGAACTTCCAACAGCTTGAGCCTAATCAAAGAGTTTCTCTCTCCTCTTTGTGTCTCTGGATAAGGAAATTCAATTAGCTTAATTGGTCTGGATATTATGCTCTGTAATGTGATGTAAGCATCAGTGTCGACAAACTTCACAGGGCACTTTAGAAGCACCTCGCTAATTAGAGCAATAACTTTAATCCAAATGTTTTACTTCGACATTCCAGATGATTCTAAATTGAAATCCAGGTAATTAGTTGAAACAACCCGGGAGGAGATATCTGGCGCTCCTTCTCCAGAGCTGCTGACGGCGTTCTCTTGTTCCATGTTTGACACATGACAGAACCAAAATAGAAAACCCACTTTTTTTCCCTCTGACAAGATGAAAGCCCATTGTGTTTTTAGAGCTGAACAAAGGATGGATTTGAAAAATGAATCTCATTTGAATGAGAAATTTAAAGCCTGCAACCAACAGAAGCTTCTGTCGGAGGTTTTGTGAGCTCCCCGTCGTCGGGACAAAACCGAGGAGGGCATTTTACAAGCAGCAGAGACAACAACTGAGGAAATGATTGCACTTTAGATCAATCATATATCATAGGCTGCAACATGCTCTGTTGGTTAGGGTAATGGACAGGGAACAGGCTCTTTCTGGCGGCTGGTTTGCATCTAACGCCGTGCCCTTGAGCTACATACTTAACCTCAGTTGACTTTTAACAGGATTTATAAAGAATGAAAACTTCCTCCAGATACAAACATCAGCATGACAAATAACAGAGGCCACACTCACTGGTAACACAATAAAACTGTATTACATTTGTGCTTAAAATTATTACAATTACAGTATTTACAAGTGTTGTCCTAAAAATAAACATCTCATGCTGGATGACACATAAAAAGAAATCATTGTACAATAGCAAGCAAAAAATGAATATTTCTTTTATGTACATCCCACAATTTACAAATTAAAGAACTGTTTTTTTTTTTGCCAGCTAAGAAATGGTGCTGAGCGCTGTTGCACGCGTTGTTGCACGCGTTGTTGCACGCGCTGTTGCACGCGCTGTTGCACGCGCTGTTGCACGCGCTGTTGCACGCACTGTTGCACGCGCTGTTGCACGCGCTCAGATGCTGATATTTACTAGCGGACGTGTAACTCGTCAGCAGCAGAGAGCCACCGTGACCGAGGTGAGCGGGTTAGACGGTGAGCGACCTGCTGCGGAGTTAACTGAACCCAAAGCTGTGGTTGAAAATCACACAGCCTCTCAACATCAAACAGCGATTGAGAAATCATCGATTTGGATTCAAGTATCAGCATGTCAAACGATGCCAAATTTGGGACAACAGGTGATGCACTGAATGCTTATCAAATAAATAGTGTACAAAAAGTAACCAACCCCCACCATCCCCGACCGATCCCTACACCCCTACGACCGCTACGACGACACGCCTCCGCGAGCATTCCCACACATCTCCGTTTGACTAGTGTGAAAGCAAAGTTTTCATAAATAGAAAGTCTGTCTCCAGCAAAAGAAAATACACAGCCTTGTTTCAGAGCAGAGCCCGGAGTCACAGTCTGAACCCGGGCTGCACAAACACACCGCTGAAACAACAGGAGCTCTGACGGAATGCATTTCAGGAATGGAACGGCGACCCGTCAAACCACGACAACCACGCGTCTCTCTACAGGCATTAAGTCTGGTCCATAACGTTTAAAGGGGACATATCAGGTTCATACTTGTATGTTGGTTTCTACTAGAACATGTTTTCATGCTTTAATGTTCATAAAACACTCTGTCCGTTTTAGTGCCTGTCTCTTTAAGAGGAAAAGCTGCTGTGATTGGCTTGAGAGAAAAAATATGGTTCACCTTTGCAAAGGTAGTTCTCCAGCTGTGGGTGGTATATTCTAATGAGCCTGCATGTGACATAAGAAGGGGAACCTCATCTGATTGGCTTGTTGAATCACGTTTTCTGATCTAGACAGCACACATAGACCTGAGTGGGTCGTGTTATTTCACAGTTTGAGGGTTGGTAGACGCTCCAGATACCAACATGGATGAGTAGAAACACTGAGAAAGGGAGTTTCTCTGATATGTCCCCTTTAAAGCTGCTTGAATTGTCCCACCTGAGGGCAGTAGAACAAGATGAAAACAACTGTAAATACTGTCTTCCTTCTAATGTTGTTTGTTGCCTATTTACAGACCCAGCAGACAAAGAACAACGTTAGCATCTCATTGGAGCGGCGTTTGTGTCTTTGAGTCTTTTAGCTCTGTTTTGGTCTCCACCAAATGCTGTGAAAATAATATCTGTCTCTTCTATCTGCTAAATGCTCCACTAGCTTCAGCAGCTGGTTGCTTTAGCGTTGACTGCTGTCTGCTGCTTTGGTTTTGGATTACGGAGAGAGTTATTCATGTTGACGGATATTATCAGACCGTCTTTAGTCGGGCAGCTAAACTGAAATATTCAGAACAACGGTGCGTTTGGCGATAAAAGCAACACATTTGGCCCAGATGTAGATTTATATGTAATGCAAAGATATAGATATTGGGGCGCTGCATTCGGCCCCTGAGGGTCGTTAGGTGCTTAATATTCCTAAATGTTGCAGAACACTGATTTTAAACTTCTGATGATTTCCACGGTGTGTTCAAGCTCATTAGATCAGACGTTTTTAAGGAAACCAAATAAAAGAAGCATGAAGGTCACTTCAGGGTCAAACATGTCATCATGATAGAATGACAACCAGAAAACAAAGGGCTGCCGCGGCCCTCAAGGGCCAAACATGCAGCGCCTCGATATCTATATTTTTTCATAACATATAAACCTACATCTGTACCAAATGTGTTGCTTTTATTATTTTATTTAATTGTTATGCTGCCAGTGGAGCAGCTAAACTGAAATATTCAGAACAATATCGGCAGAAATATTCTCCAAATATTCCTAAATGTTGCAGAAAACTGAATGATTTCCAGGGTGTGTTCAAGCTGATCAGCTCAGATGTCAGAAGATCACACACATGTTTTTATTACCTCCTTATTTTTTAAGGGAAAAACGTGAAAACCAATGAGGTGATCAGATCAGATGTTTTTAAGGGTACTTTTTTAGAGAAAACCAAATAAAAGGAGCATGAAGGTCACTTCAGGGTCAAACCCTCAGGGGCCAAATTTGCAGCGCCCCGATATCTATATCTCTTCATAACATATAAACCTTCATCTGTACCAAAGTTGATGTTTTATCGCAGAATGCCCAGTTGTTCTGTTGAACTGCCCCGCTCCTTAGACTGCAGGAATAACATGGATGAATGTTGAAAATGGGCGTAGTTCCCCTTTAATGTCCTCAAAAGCTGCTGACTGACATTCAAAAGAGACGTCAAATCTCACGTTTACTTTGCGCTAGCAGAAACGTCTGTGACTCCAGTCCTCACAGGTCAACTGTCCTCTAGAGACACTGTGTCTTTAATATATTAATGTAGTGGTGGTGTAGTACTGTATGTCCTGACTCTAAAGGTTCTGATAGGATTGTATGGACCAGACCGAGCCGAGCCGAGCCGAGCAAGACCGCATGACAGATGAGTCCTCAACATGCTCACACACACACACACACACACACACACACACGCACACACACATCCACAGACACACACACACACACACACACACACACTCAGACACGCAGCAACAAATGAGTCATGGGCGTTCTTTTAGCCGCTCTTCCGTTTACATTCTCTGTGTTTTAAATGTGGTATCATACAGTAAAAAGGTCTTTATCTCAAAGTGACATTGATTGACAAAACCTCAGTGTGTTCTAGATTCAAGTAGAAGTTGTCTGTCCTCCGATACGACGAGACAGGACTGCTTTTGGGTGGGTTAATTTAGCTTTCTGGGATCATCTGTTGGTTCGAGGCCGGTGCTGTGGACCTGCTGGAGGAAAGAGGCATCATCCGTCACAAACATAGAAACTCGGTTTTGTCTTCACACGTGTAGTTTGTTGTAGTTTGTTGTCGTTGTCCCGGGGCCGTCCCCGCCACGCCGGCGTCTCTATGGCTATTCTGTACAGCAGAGTGTGTCCCTTGCTTGGTTATGTACATGTGGGGGACGGGAGCTGGACAGGAGGCAATAGTGCTGTTTGTTGTGTGATTGCAAGCTCTCCTTCAGTCTCTCTCCCTCCCACTCTCCTCCTCTTCCTCCTCCTCCTCCTCCTCCTCCTCCTCGTTGTGGTCGGTGTACGAGGGTCAGCGGACCTGGGGAGCGTAGCCCTCCTTCATCAGCCCCTCCTCGTAGTCTGTCTGGCACAGGATCATGTTGTTCTTCAGGAAGAACTTGTCTCCCACACAAAACCTGCAGCACACAAAGAGACAGAGAGAGGGGGGGGGTTTACATAAGCATCAAAGACACAATCTCATCATTAGCACTGAGCTGTAGGCTAGCAGGCCTAGCCAGCTGCAGCTAGCTTCCTGACTATAGTGCAAAGTCTGTGCTTTAGCAGCGTAACCTCGGTGCCAACACCCCCCTTCAGCTGCAGCGCCGCCGTGTGCAGGCCGGCTTCTCCTCCAGGAAACAGTCAACTCAATTACAGGGCTGGGGGGGGCGGTGGTGGAATTATCTGTGTTTGGAGCCGGGGTTCCTTTCCACCTGCAGCTCTTACACAAACCCCCACCGACCTCAGCGGCGGCCCGTCCTGCTCCAGCCAGGGGGGGGCCACGGTTACGCTTGACCTTTCAGCACAGTGCCAAGTGGAGATTATGTTGAACGCGGAAGAGCAGTAACTCTCCCTGTATTGTCCTGAGGGCTGCTTATCTCCCTCAGTGTGCAGGTTAGACAAGGTCGGCGAGCAGCGGTGCCAGTGTTTACCAGGGGGGAGGTGGAGCCGGGGTAGGTGGGGGGGGTATGGGGACAGTGAGCCTCGCCTCCGTTTGACTTCCTTGGATGTTAAGACTGCTGAGTTCAGTGCTGGGAGCTGCACACAGCGGATGGAGCTCAGGTACCTGACAAGCTCGGGCTGTTCGCAGCATTTATTCAGGGCTGCAGGGCAGATCCAGAGCGTGATTTGTTGCATCCATTTGGGACCAATTAGCAGGATTCAAATACACCGTAGGTGTTGGCACAAAATACCAAAAAAGTGTGAGAATGGTGTGTTTCTGGAAATAAATCCAAATGCTCTGAGGAAGAGCTGACATTTATTTTGAAGACAAAAACAGTATCATGTGAAGCTCCACACTCTGATGTGGGTCTTTGAATTCATGAACATGTCAGTGAGGTATCATGAGCAATACAGTCTGTCAGTCTCTGATACAGGATGCTCAGTGGGCGACTCTCCGCTGGTTTCAGGCCAACCTTCCCAGCACGGCAGGAAATGAATGGAGCGCCCTCGTCGACTCCTTCTTGGAAGCTTTGTCCAAGAAAACTCCTCCAAGCGTCCTATCAGGAAGGACTGTTAAAGCTACGTCCATAAAATCAGCTTCACTCAGCTAGAGATTTAAAGCTGAATATTATCACTGACAAATAGAAATCTATGTGTTTATACTTCTAATAAAACCAGAAATCAGCCTCAAATCAAAGAAGAACTGTGCAGCCAGACCTGGAGAAACAATGAATCCAAACACTGGAGCTGGAATGTCTCGTAGAGGGAACGGGAATGTGACGTCATCGACAGACGTCGGACACGTTGGAGGGTAACGGTGCCGTCAGCTGACCGTTTACTGATGAACTAACAGGAAACACTACACAGTGATGAGGAGTCACGTTGTGTAGATATAGCTTACAGTCAGACACAAAGGGAGGCTAACGTACTGGTGATGGTACGGCTGGCAAGCTGTCAAGGATGGATATCATTAACTAACTTCAGTTTCACCCCTTTTTGCCTCCGTCAGCTTCTCTTTATATTCATATTTGTCTTTATACATTTGTCTTATAGATTCCTATACGCTACCCTCCAGAGAGTGCTGCAGGGATGACGTCATGTTGAAGGCTAACCTGGAAGTGATCATCGCCCTGGTTCCCTCCACTAACAGCCGATGGGATTGTTCTATTGGCTTTTGGATTATTGCAGGAAAATAATCTCTGTGGCAAACACACGTTTATGATACCGACATGTTTTGTTCCGTAATATAATCTCCACAAATGAACACCAGTCTCCAGAAGTAAAGAAGTCAAAAGCTAATGTTAGACTATAAACCGACTACTCCACGGTCACATGAGCGCGAGAATACACGAGGATGAAAAGGAAGACTTCCGTAGTGTCCAAACGGCGGTAAAGCAACCTCCGTGTCCGTCACGTGATGCCATCGGGCCCAAAAACAATTTTTCCCTGTAGACTTCGATTGGGAAAGAGACGTCTGTAACTCAGAGGATCATTTATTTTGAGGTGAATCAACTTGGGCAATCAAGATCAGGGTACTTTTTCAGACGGATGTGGAGCCGTTTAGACTTCATGCTCCACTGAGACACTTTCATAGGAATGAACGGAGCCCCGCCTCCAACGCTGGATCCAGTTCTCTCTATACATCCATGATGTTAGGACTCATTCCTGCAGCTCTCTACTGCCCTGAGACTGATTTGACTGGAGGATCTGGAGGATCTGGAGATCTGAGATGATCTCATTTGTTTGTTTGTTTGTTAGCAGACAGAATAGTAGTTTTCTTACATATCTCCTGAGGTTAAAAACAGGATGCGTGCACAGCGTTATTACCAACCTAAACCCAGACGACTACCATCCATCCATCTGCAGCGGTCTGACAGCGTGATTAAGCCGAGGCAGAGGTGTGTTTCATGTAATGGTGTCATCCACTCTAATAAAAACGTCCTCCTCAGAATCTATTAGTGTCCGTCTCACTGAAGCCGAGCCCACTCCCGCTTTAACTTTATCTCCCTTTATTGTTTCTTACCCCTCCTCTCTCTCTCTCTCTCTCTCTCCTCCCCCCTCAGCCCTCCACTTATTTCACACGGCCAAATTGTTTCTGCTCGGTGAAATGTCAACAGCATATGTGACATCTGTGCACCAATTATGATGAGGATATTACACTGGGCCCGTCACAGGCGTGTCTAATAAAGGACCTTGTGTTGCTCTACTAGTTCCTACTATTCCACTTTCTTATAAAACAACTGCAGGGCACATCTTCTATCTGTACAGCTCTCTATTAGAGGAGGCTGATATATTAGTATGCTGCTACCAGTCAACATGTGATTATCAGCTAGTTACTGGTGCTCACTGCTGATATCAGAAATAATGAGTGCTGACTAAAACCAGAAGGAGAGCACACATTACCACTATTATAAAGTCTTTACTCTGGTTACCTGGTAGTGTTCATATTGATTTTAATAATAATAATAAGGCACTACGTGGCCGTGCACCAGACGACATTGCGTAATGCCCCTCAGACCCTCCGGTTCTTCTCTTCCAGTTGTAAAAACATCTGGTGACGCTGCTTTCAGCCGCTGGAACGACCTTCCAGAGGAGCTGAGAGGAGATGGAAATATTAATATTTATAAACGTAAACTAAATACCCATCTATTCAGTCTGGCTTTTATAGTTTTATGGTTTTATTGTTTATACTTATTGTATTCATCATCATCATTTTAGTGTTTATTTTACTCTATTTTGTTTAATCAAAATGTTATTGCTGATCATTATTATCTCTTTTATTTTATTTTATTAAAATTGCATTATTTCAATACAATCAGCTTATTTTGTGTAGTTTAATATTTTTTATTTATTTAATTTGTATTGTTATTTTTATTTCCTTGTATTTTATTTATCTTTTATTATCTTAAATACCCATCTCTTATTGCTTTCTTATTCAATGAACTTTTATATTGGTTGTTTTGGTGCATTCGTCTCTAAATCCATTTTTAACACTCTATATTTTTACTTTGAACTGCATTTGAAAGGTTCTATATAAATAAAGTTTGACTGATTGATTTACTGTATTAACTTCAGTGCTTTAAAGTGTTCAACACCACATCGTTGTAAATATTGAGGCAAAAAGGTAGGGCGTATCTTTTCAGGAAATCAAATCATCAGAAATCTTTACTTAATATTTGCCCAGTAATTGTTGTGGTTTTATTATCTTGATTTAGGTCTATTATATTATTTTATATTTTTTATAAATGTCTGGCTTAAAGAGGACTTATTATGTTTATTTTCAGATGCAAACTTGTATTCTGGGTTTGAACATGTTTACATGCTTTAATGGTCTCATAGCTCCTCCGTCTGAAACGCTCGGTTTGAGCTCCTTCGATGCTTCCTAAGCTCTTTGCGGCCCGTGACTTCTGCTGTAAGATGCAACTCAGTAAATGTCAGGAGACTCCTGCTAGAACAGCTGAACTTTGGGGTTAATCAGAGTCACTTTAATTGATGGCAGGTGTGTTCTGACTACTAGTTAACGTGAATCTGAATGTGATTGGTTCATTCTGAACGGAGCCACATCCCCAATCATAAGACGTTATGCACACTTATGCAACCACATCATTTTAGTTTTGTCCTCCTAAAAGATTTCAATTGAATTGTTCAGGTTATAGGAGGTCACTTTAAAGGTGGATTATTTATCTTTCTATAGACTTTTTCTATCCACAGGTGACACACTAGAGGAAGGTGAAAAAGCACCAAAGCATAACAGGTCCTCTTTAAAGTGTGTGTTGTCATCTGAGACATGTCTAAACAGTTTAGCCTCTTATTTAAACACGTTTTAACGTCATGGTATGAACTAGTTCATCTGAAGCACGTCACCACGCTGCTCCAGTGTCTGAGCTTGGTGTTCAGTTAGGTGGAGATCCGGTGACGGTGAAGACCACAGCATATGGTTCAATTCATTTCTCATCAAACCCCCCCTGAACCCCGTATGGAAGCATCTGCTGTCATTATTTAGTACTTATTTACTCCGGTTCAGGTTGTTTCCTGTATGTTGCCGGCCGTATGTACCGTAACACATGTTAGTGTGTGAGCTCCAGCTCAACCTTCATTAAAGGTCTCCCTTAACACCACATCTGTTAGTATCTATAGAGCTGCACAATGATATCATGCTTTCTATCTTTATAGTCTGTCAGCTTCTCTTCCTCTCTCTCTCTCTCTCCCGGCTCTGCCTTCACTTTCCTCCCTCCTTTACTTAGAGGTGACTGTGACTAATGAGTCTTCAGAGACCTCTTGTTGTAGGAGGAAGAGAAAGAATGGCTTCCACAGGCACACACTTAAAAGATGTATTGCGATGCCAGCAATTTGCCTCGGAGGCCCGTGTTAACTAGAGTATTCACTTTCCACTCAAATGAAGAAACAGGGAGATTGTCAAAGAGAGAAAATAGTCTCAACTGCACCAAATCTAATTACTGTTAGGATGCATACAGGTTGAGAAACACTTGGCCCGGCGACACCGACGCTTAATTGTAACAGCATGTTGTAAATCTTCTCTGGCAGATTGCTGCTGGGCAATCAGACGGCAGCACAAGGACACACGGAAGATGAGTTTTTCTTTGGGGGAGTGTAACGTAGAGAATATCATTTCACATCTGGAACGGAGGACGATGACTGCTTTATTTATTTTGGTCTCCATCTCTGGTGTTAAACGTCCACTGCTGTTGTGTTTTAAACTGCCTCCACCTGTGATGCTCAGCACTCACAGGCGTCAGCTCTCTGTACTGTGGACACCCACACCCGACAGGTTCTTACTGGTGCTGGATCAACACCAGGCAGAACAGGCAACATGTGGACACAGACACGTCACCACTCAGCTGCTCCTGATCGGCTTGATTGGAAGTCAATCAGGTCACACAGCTGGACCGATCACGGACGCAGAAGACTCCTCTAGAAGACTAGTAGCACTAATCTAATCCATCACATCACAAGTTCAAACATTAGAAGTTACAAATCTACGAAGATGTTTATCATCTAAAATCATTCTATAGAAAACTAGAAGCATCTGTCGGAGCGATCGGAGCAGAGCTGGACAACACGGTGTGATATTCCCCCGTAGAGGGGACACAAGGTTTCTGTACTGTACCAACAACAAAAATCAATTGTTAATCAAACAATGTGGCCACAAATGGAGGCAGCCGTCACATTAGCTGTGTTGCACCATCCCATTTAATATGAGCCTGCTCTGCCAGAGAAGAGAGGAGAATGTCTATGAAAGAAATGCAACACTGGACGGTACAAATACTACCTGGGATGAAGTATGTTAGTTTACTGCTACTGACAATGTCCTGGCAGGAAATGACCGGTACATTCTCCGTTAAGTTTACGGACATTTTCTTCAACCCTAAAATGAAAAGTCCTCCGTACCATTCACGGACACGTCTGTGAATCCTAAAACGGAAATGTCTGTAGATTTACAGTAAATCCTCCGTAACTAGTCAAATAGCAGCTCAACCTTTACATTCCGGAGGGAAACAGACACTAACGCTGTGTTTATACGTTACCTATCGGTGTCTGCAGACCGCCGGAGGCTAAACCTGGAGCTAACTCTACCTGACGTCCTCTGAAGTCTAAAATATAAACTATGGTAAAACGTTAATTACAATACCAAACTCACGTTAGTCTCAAATGAGTCATCAAAATACTCCTGCGTATCTGGTAACGTTAATGGTCAACAGCAGCTGAACTAAACAACTAAACAGATTTCCAACTAAAACGACTCTGAGCTAACCTTAAGTCCTGAACATGAATCATCTGGTGAGACATTAACTGTGGTTTTCTCTCTGATGTTTCTCCACATTCTAAATGTGAACTAAACTTTGCCGTGTCTCGGGAAAACTCCTGTGAAAAATCAATACAGGAAATTCCTTCATATTAACACGCAACACTGGCCTGTATCTTTATATGGACTTTTCTTACAGTGTATATTATGGGAATATCCGGGAAGATCAGTCAAGTCCTTTTTCGTCAAAAGGCAAAAACCATCTCAAGCGGTAATTGAGTTAGTTTTATAGAACTTTTCCGTTTCCATACAACTTTTCTAATGAGATACTTCAAAATGTGCATAAAATAATGTGAATGGAAACACGGCTAGTAGTCACTACATCGCCAAACTTACAACCACGACTGTTTCACGAGGATTCATGAATACATTCTGGTGTCACCATTTGAAACGCTGCCTCATACTTCTATATCTCACGTCCACGTTTCACGCTAAGATACCTACAATAAGGATTTGGTGAGGCTATCCCGTTCAAAAGGTTCTTCCTCTTGCGTCCTGTGTAATAGGCACTTTACTAATCAACCCGTTATGACGAGAGCAGTCTGAAAGAGCAGCCCTTGGAGGCTGTGGGCTCTGATGGTACACAGCTGGGATCTTTAGAATGAACTGAACTGAAACTGAAACACGGTTCTATCATCTCCATGAGCGCAGCAAACACTGACATTTATTTGTATCATATTTTTGTCATTCTGACTTTAAATGGTGCCGGATTACGTAGTGAGATTGTGTTCTCTAGTAGGCTGGCTGCACAAGGCTCTGAGTTCTCAACACCAATCATACACAAAGTGACAACTGTGTCCCTTATTGGCTATTAGGCTCCTGTCTAACAAGCCTAACTCGTGACATACAAGGCACCAGTGGCTGAGCTTAGCTGTGCTGAACCCAATTGGTGTCAGTCTCTCCTTCCGAAGCTCCAGTATGGAGCATCGTCCCTTATCAGCGCTGACCTTCCTCTGCACTGTCACCCATCCTGCTCTCCTCCGCTCCCCTCTACTCTAACCTTCCTCCAGCCTCCCTAGACTGTGGCCTCCAGCTCATCAGGGGGAAATTGGGCCAGCACTGGCGAGATGATGAGGCTGGACGACAGCCCCATCGATTAGCTGTCCCCCAGGGCTGATCTGTGGCTAACTGCTTGCTGGATGGAGTCTCATATCTCTGTCCTTATTCCCAACACCCCCCCACCTCCCTCCTCAGAACCAGCCCCCCGTCCCTTTGGCTCCGAGACCACGCCGGTGCTTCCTCTCCCCCAGCTCAGGTAGGAGAAATAACAGGTCTGGCTGGTGGGAAGGTCACGACGGTGGATTTATGTCCAGTTTAACAGAGTAAGGCCACGTTGGGTGCAGACATGAGCAATCAGAGCCAATGTAGGATCCTATATTTCCACTGATAGACCGGGGACAGGAGCTATTCACTCCCCTCAGCTTGATACCATTTCAAAGTCATGCACAGAGCGAAGAAAGAGGGAGGCGTGGGGGGGGCTTTTGCTCTCTGGCAGATACACAAGTAAGATAACTGGTGAGGCTTTTCCATTTATCTTCTTCCTGAAGCAGCTTCAGCTCTCAATGCTTCTTTCGTGGCAAACAAGAGATTGCTGCCAATTTGATGGTGATGATGACAAAGAAGAAGGAAGCGGTTGCAGGTCATGATTGCGGTGTCATGTCCAGTCTCAGTCTTTCTATCTTACTAACGGAGCCTATAACTTAAGCACGGCCCCTTAATGGCCGAGCACGGCGATGACCATTAAGGGTCCCTGATGAAATCAGAATAATCACCGGCTCCAGTCTCTGCTCTGTGGGACGTACCCACAAAGAGACTGATGGCGTGGATGGATGCATGAGCGAGTGTGTTTGTGTGCGGTGGAGGTGGAGGGGGGGCTGTATGTTCATACTTGATTGTAGCAATTCAACCTTCAAACGGCAACATGGGCCGCGGCTGACCCGCAGGAGCGACGGGATAATTACAGCGCCTGACCCCGGCTGACCTCGCGGTCGCCCTGCTCTGTTTATCAGATTTCACATTTTCTGATGATGTTCCGCAGAGAAATCTCCGGGCCATTTGTGAGATGGATTAGATTGCTTTATTGAAGGGTCCGTGGGGGGGTCGACGGGGGCTTTCATGTTTGTTTGAGGCTGGGAAACGAGAGGGGACGGAGCTGGTGTAGATGAACGAGGCGGCAGAGATCGGTATGCCAGACAAAGACCAGAAGCCCATTTCCAGGCAACGAGATGCTGAGAAACTATTCAGGAAATCTGAAGTGAGATCTGCTGATAGATCTCTGAGGCCGAGGCGGGGAACATCTGGAAAAGGTCATTCTATTAATCTGGATAGAAATGTCGAGAAGTCACTCAGAATATTAGTAATGTTGTTATTAAAGGTCCCGCATCGGCTCAACTTCAGGTTCATGTTGTATTTAGTGTTTCTACTAGAACATGTTTACATGCTGTAATGTTAAAAAAAACAACTTTATTTTCCTCATCCTGTCTGTCTGAATATGCCCTTTATTTATTCTGTGTCTGAAACGCTCCGTTTTACTGCATTTCAATGGAATTGCGTTGCTAGGCAACAGCGTGGTCCATGTTTACTTCCTGTCAGCTGATGTTATTTACATCCACTGCAACAGGAAATAAGCTGGGACACATTTAGAATGTTTACGATTAAAACCGTGTAATGGTCTAAATATTGTATATTTGTGACATCACAAATGGACAGAAATCCTGACGGCTTGTTTCAAATGCTCAGTTTCTGAATACGGGCTGTGTGTATTTCTCCGTATATTGAGCGTTTTGATAGTTTAACAGTATTTATATAATCACTTAAACCTGCTTTATAATATAAAAGACATGAAAATCTCACTTTTTACAATACGGGACCTTTAAAATACATATTTGTCCTCTTACCTGTCGTGTTATTTATCAATCTAAATCGTTTTGGTTTGAGTTGCTGATATCGGCCGTAGAGATGTCGGCCTTTCCCCCAATATTATGGAACGAGACTGGACTCGGCTTGTCTTTGTTTTAATTTTCTTTCCACCAAACTACACCCGCCAACCGTAAATAAATCAAATGTTGAATTCTGGTTTCAGACGGGACACGAACGCTGACCTCCTGTGACGACACACCCGCCCTCTCCGACGTCGTCCCTACGTGGCGTTCAGCACCACGAGCCTGAGCTCCAGAGTATTTTTGACCTCGGGGTGATCTCTCCCTTTAAACCTGCTCTGAATCACAAATCTTCTAAAAGACAGACATCGATTAATTCACAAATATTAGATTCATGACTTTAGAGATTAAATCTCACAGTTCCTCTCAGAGCAGCTCGCTAGCAGGCTGCTGACTGTCGTCTCACGTCTGCAGACGGAGGGTAACAATATGAAACCCCCGTTGGAATACGTCGTCTCTAGGAGGTGAACTGATGAACTCAAAGCAAACAGATTGATTCTTTAAATTCATCTTCCTGCTCAGGTATTTCTCCCCCAACAGCTCGACCGATGTAAAGAAACAAAATGGAAAACAAAAAGTCAGAGTTGAGTAACAGCTTCAATTAAAGCCGGTGCCACACCATAAATCTTGGCCGGGCCGCGGTGAAATTGTGATGGGCATCTGAACGGCGCTGGCGAGGCCACAGCGGACCATGTGAAACACACTGACGTCGATTTTATTCAACAGTTCATCAGCTGGCCTAATGTAAGAAGAAAGATTTGCTCTCGCTTTAATGGGTTTTAATGTGGGGGAGCAGAGTTGGCCTGCCTGGGCCCGGCTGATGAAGATTAGCTGACTTCTTCCATTAGGAGAGGCTGTCTGGTGCAGCTGGCTGAAGTGGCAAGACAATAACCGAGTGCTAATTGTGCGTAACCAGGTCCTTTGCTTTTAGCATGCGCAATGTGTCTGCTCCATGTGTGTGTGTGTGCCGTTGCACGCGGGTGCTCGTGTCTATGTGTCTGCAACAAAGCCAAGTTTGGGGAAAGAGGTGAGAGAAACAGGAACCGGGCCAACGCAGAAACGGGCCAACACAGAACCTTCCTGACGTCCTCCTGACCTCCTCCTGACTGACGTCCTCCTGACTGACGTCCTCCTGAGCTCCTCTGTTTCATCATCCTTCTTCTGACCTTCAAAACATCTTGGGAAACATTCGGCTCCGAGAATGTACTAGTAGTACAACCTCATACTATACTAGTAGTACAACCTCATACTATACTAGTAGTACGTACTGATTTGGCCAACATGTAGTATGTAGTATGTAGTATGTGAACAAAAGCAACATCTACAGTATGCTAAAAATACCCGGATGTCGTACTGACTCTGATTAAATCTCCAGTCAGCATCGGACCAGTCTACGTCTCCTACTGTATCCCACAATGCAAAGCGCTGGACCGCTACAGGCTACGGGTACAACACCAGCAGCCCAAAATGTCTTGTTTTTTGTCCATTTCTTTGAAGCTATTTCATCACTAAATTCATTTCTGAGAATGTTTGAGGTGATTTAGAATATTGTCAGTGTTCCGATATTAGACGGTGAGTTGAACATTTGCTCCGATGTTTGCGGACAGTAACTCCATGAGGGAACGTGTCTTGTTGTTGTATTAGTGACTTTAGAATCAGCTCTCCTCTCTCTCCTGTGAGGGAACCGGCCGGTCCAAAATCCACATTTAATAGAAACATATTAAATAAACCAGCTCATGTTATTGTGTCACTGTGAAACCATTGGTTCTAATACTTCCTTCATGTAAATGAGGGTGGACAAAAGCACGATTACAATTCAATCCACCGCCGATGACTATGAACTCCGATGCTGAATATTACGAGCTGCACAGAGACAGGCTGTATTACAGGGCTGTTGTATTGGATTGCTATAAATTGTAAGATAATAAAGTCATTGTAGGGGTACCAGAGAGGTTCAGTGAGGGTGACACTGGAGTTTATTAAACAGGGTTTTTCTATCACTGAGTTCAAAGCCTGGGATCAGGACCGCTCCCTCTCCTCTGCTGCTGCCGGTCCTGAAGTCTCTGACCACATCCTGTCTGCAGGATGCAGGAGGAGAAGCAGTAATGAAGACTGATGGGAAGCATATGTATGGACATGTAACTGCACCTGTAGCTCTCCGGCTGACACCGTACAGTAGTAGAGCAGGTTTATAATCACTGAGCGAGGTCCAGCAGGTGTCCCCAAGGCCCCGCATGTGTCTTCCCGGTCACCGGTTAGAGTGATAAATCTACCATGTGGGATCTTTCTTCAACTTTCAGCAGCACTTGAGATTCACCACGCCGCAATCTCGCTTTCCCTGACCGGCCATCTGCCTAGACGCAGGTACGGAGAGGAGCGGGAGTGTGGTCCAATCACTCACCTCTGATTGCAGAGCTGGCATGCGAAGCAGTCCAGGTGGTAGACGTTCTCCTTGGCCCTCATGACCATCTCGAAGGCTGGAATTAGCTTGCTGCAGGCTGCACAGTTCCCCGTTACACCAAACAACCTGAGACAGAGAAGAAGACACATTATGGAAGGCATTCCCCGCGCCGACGGACACAACCGTATAGTCTGGGAGGTCTAGGTTAGCTCAGCACAAGGGAACATGACATACTGGAACATGGAACGTCTTTCTCCAAATATTACTTTCTATTTTTCAGATTTTTATCTTATGTTTTCAGTTCAGTTTGTTGGATTGTCAGCAGGATTAGGGGAAAAACTACAGGCCTGATTTTCATGAAGCTTGGTGGAAGAGTGTAGCATGGGCCAAGAAAACAATGATTACATTTTGCAGCATATCCGAAAGGTCTGCTCTCTCCGAGTAACGTTCTAGTTTCACTTGATTTTTTAGGTGTTGTTCTTATGGATCTTCTCCGAAGTGTGCAGGTTTCCCACTGACTGTTGATTGACATGATATGCTATAAAACAAGAAAGCTCACTGCCGTCATACGTGCTCTGATGAAAGTTAAAACTAAAAAGGTGTCAGGGAATTTGTCAGTTCATTAGTGTTAAGTAAAACCAATAAAAACGACTGTAGAAGGGCACTAGGACAAACGCCCTGTCTCTCAATGGTAACCAAAAATCATTTGTGTTTCCAAAATGCATCCAATATGTACTGGGTTCCTCCTTGGCCCGTGCTACATCCAGTAGTTTGTCTGTAATCCGGCTGACAAACGGACAGAAACCGAAGTGAAAACAGAACCTCCTTTTGGGAGGAAAGGATCGAGACATGAGGAGACTTCTTTCCTCAGTGTTTTGGTGACACAGCATTTAAACCAAGACACCGTGTCCCAATAGATGGGACAGATTTGGAGTCCAGAATTGGAGAACTTGGCTCCTCCCCCCACGGTGTCCCACCCCCCCCACCATCCCATTCTAACCGGAAACAGAATCAGAAGACGCGGACCGCTTGTGCTGCCGCTCGCTGCCTCTGAGAACGAGAGTGACAGCTGTCAGAGAGATTGCAGTAAACACACTAACATGAGCTGCTGAGACAGATCGGGTCTCTGAATCAGTCACAGAAATAGTCCGGACGGAGCCGGGCTGCAGCCGGCAACAGCTTGTGCTATAGAAATAGAAATAGAAATAGAAATAGAAATAGAAATAGATGGGCCCCAGCCAGCGCCGCTGCCCAGGGAGGACCCTATTATTCCTGGGCCTGCTCCGGGGACATTAATGTGAGTATTCATTAGGGATTCAGGGCTGTTACTACACAGCGACCTCGACCAGACTAGCAAGGAAAAAAAATATCTGATAACGAAATCATATAACAAAATAAGCTATTAGGCAGACTTCTTCAGGCACTTTTAGCCGTCGTTGTTAAAATGATAAAACGGCATGCCACTCTCAGAGTCTGTAAGAGATCACAATCTGATAAATGATCTCGGGGCTCGGGATATGCAGGGTTGTTTATTAACCTTCAGAAAGTATGTTTCCCAGAGGCAAAGGAAGCAGATAGATTGTGCCCTCATGAATATCTACAGAATTAAGAGCCACTGTCAACACACCTTGAGACAATGAAGGATATCTCTAGTAACATGGGAGGTGGGAGGAAACAAAGAGGGCCAATTCCATGGATTAGTGCCGACTTAATTAAAAGAATTATGCCTTTTCCTTTGAGCAATCTAAATTTAGATCCATCTGTGGTATCTCTTGTCCTTTCTCTTCTCTGCACAAATGCGCATTGCCGGAAGGCCTTCACATGAAATAGATATTTCATCTATTTCTCTCCTTACAAAGCCCAGTAATTGATCTAAAAAAATAAAAAAACGTTAAAAAAAGCACAGAAATGATAGATTTAGAGATAATGAGCCCGGTGTTTGAGCACAACAGCAGCACTTCTGTATCTCAGGACTCAAAGAGCCACAATGCAGCCGCCTCTCACCGTGCACGGGCCAACGTCCTCGTCTTCCAGTAATCTGACTCATTTTCACATAGCGTGCACTCAAGGCTCTGTATTATAAATGATGGAAGGTATTCGTGTAAAGAAGTGATGTTTTAAGCTTCCTGCCTGCCAGCTTGAATCAGAACGGCGTTCTGTTTCACTGTTCGCCGTGTCTGTCCGCACTCTTCTCTCATCTCTGGCAAATTTAAGGTGGCCGGCGCAGCAGAGAAGGAGAAAAGGACTGTCACACTACTCTGCTCTGAGAAACGCTCCGTTATAGTCCTGCTGTCTGTGAACAAGCAGCGTGTGTGTGTGTGTGTGTGTGTGTGCGTGCGTCTCCCATCCGATCACCAATTGAATCAATAAGAAGCCAAAAGCCAGAATAAGACCACCAACAATATTTGGCTTAATGTAAAAGGATCGCACGCTGCAAGCTCACACATTAAATACAGGAAATATATATATATATTCTCAGCATATTTATTCTGGCTAAAACATCAAGTCAAACAAAATGTCATAAACCAGAATAAGATAGATGTGGTCTGAGATGTGTATTCTGAACAGGTGAGATAAATATACTGTATGCCCAAAATCAAACATATATAATAAAATAATAATATGAATGCATTCGCCCAATGTCAGCTGGGATCGCTCATCATATTACAAGAAAAAAAAGTCGTAGTATTATTAGAATAAAGTCATAATATTAGTATGTGTATATAGTTATATTAGTATGTATATGTAGTAGTATAGTAGTAGTAATTTTACGTGTTATTTTCTTTTTTTCTCGTAATATTCTGACTTTATTCTGTAAATCTCAGATGTGTTTTCCCTCAATGTGGCCCTAATACTCCGTAGTACATTGTCTCTTTGGCCCTCACTGCATTAGACTTATATACTATAAACTTAGACTATAAACTGTGTTACCTTCATCACAATGATCACATGTTTTGCGGCTCCAGACAGATTTTTTTGAACACCCGACGCGTGAATCACGCAGCCGCCTCCAGCCGCCACGCGACGCAGCCGCCACGCGACGCAGCCGCCACGCGACGCAGCCGCCTCCAGCCGCCACGCGCTCCCGACGTTCCCCGTGTGGACAAAGCGTTAGTGTGCATGTAAACAAGGTCAGTGATCCTTTATCTGTCTGAGGTTAGACTGTATGACCCCGACCAATGCTCTGGAATATCAGCAGCCTCCATCGGGCGCAGCTTGTTATCAGACAACAATGAGTTTTGTATCTGACATCAGCTGCTCTACAGGACGCCTCTTCAGTATCTCAGATAGAAGACTTTAAAACCTGTAACGGTGACACTGTGCTGCGTGGTCTCTGTCTCATTAACTGAATGTTATAGAAGTTAGCACATCCATTCAACATGATTTCTCACAGAGGTCATTGGATCAGCTGTTCCTCAGTTATTAAACTCTGAAAAACAGGAATTCTATTTTTGAGAATATTTGTCAGCCGATATATGCATTGATTTTTGTTACTAAGGAAATGTAAAAGAGCCTCTCAATAAGATAAGTTTGAATACAATTAAATAAATAAATAATTCTTGAGACCCACGGGTTCCCAAACAGAACATCCAAACTCCGGCTGCTTCTCCACTTCTTAGCTGCATAATTCATCCCGTACCTTCCTGAGCTACTTTAACCGCTGCTTTAAATGATTTAACAGCACCTTATGGGAACAATACCTTCTGTAGATTCACTACAACAACACTCAAATCAAACCATCTCTTTAGTGTCTCCGACAAGCCGAGCTGAAGAAGCGGAGGCGGCTGATAACAGCCTTCAGAGATCCAGCCAGACTGTATCTGTGGCAGCGCCAGCATGTAGCCGGCCGGCTCGCCGGGCTCTTGTGTGGCAAACACTCTTCAAAACCGCGGCAGCGCACAGGAAGCCCCGGCTCACCCTGTGGGGAGGGAAGATGGATGGAGCGTACCTGCCACTCGTCTTTTGCCGCTCCGCCAGTTTGATGCCACAGACGCTAATGGCTCTCAAGGGAGGAGGCAAATTAAGCGTGGTTTGGTTGCAATGAATTCAAAAGGCAGCGGCTCCAACACAATCAGAGGATGACGGTTTAGAGGTCCCGGGGCCGGGGACTGCAGGCTTTCAGCACTGGATTATATGATTAATAAATATATACATTTCTAATGCAGCGGTACAGCTGCCTGCCAGATCTGGAAGGCTTCTGACTGTGGGTCTGCTCAAATACAGAAAACAGAATAACATATGTAGAGTAGCGGGCTGACACACACTTCATATCCATGGCTGACAAGACAGCATGTATATTTAAAGAGGTTGAGGATACAACATGAAATTAAAATTCATGCTTTGCTCAAATCTGAATTTGAAAGAGAATCGAGGCAGCCGATGCCCGGTACCTTGTTTCAGTCAGAAGGCATTCACTGTGCATTACAGCCCGGTACGGCTCAGTGCTACCTATTTGATGAGAGAAAAACAGACACCAATTAAATTATTCCACCAGGCTTTAGTCCACTGGACCCCAAAACCCCCCCGCCCCCTTCAGGAGGATGCAGGAGGGGTGTCATGCCAATGCTTCCTCTCAGCTTTGTCGAGCTAAATCCAAAAATACAATGACCGCCCAATTACCGGGGGTGTAGGAAGTACCATGTATTACCCTGGAATATATACATGGAGCCACGGATACGCTACGGAGGCAAGGACATCTGATGCTGGAGGGATATATACTGGATCTCTAACTTCTAACTGTTCCTGGGGACGGTTTCATCCAAATGGACCGCAAAAATCAACAAGATGACGTAATTAAAAGAGCGGCAGTCAAACCTCAAATGGTGAAAAACAATGAAGAGGAATATGATATCTGTTTGTTTCATGTATTAATGCGAGGAAGGTTACATCAGATCTGATGAGCGATGAGGAGACGTTGAAGTCACACGCTTCGTGTATGTTTCCGTTGCACTTTGTCGCATTCCGCTTTTATCGATTCATCAACTTTACATCAGACTTGTTGTGCAATATGTCAAGAATTTTCTCCTAATTTTCTGCATTCGCTCTCAGGTTTTCTTAAGTACAAACTGAGGATGTGCATAAAAACAGGTGGATGGAAACGCTAATGCTGCTGCTAAGTGCTGTGAGCAGCACAACATAGCAGCACTCCAATGCAATGCACTTGTTGGGTCTCTAAACTATTATACTCTATAGAGGACGGTCTAAGACCTGCTCTATATAAACAACGTCTTGAGATAACTTCTGTTAGGATTTGACGCTATATAAAAATAAATTGAAATGTCATTCACCTCCATTGTATTTAGGTAGAGACAGAAATCTGAGAGACAGATATCTGAAAACCTCAACAGACCAAACCAGAAGGATGTGCATGTATAGATGGATAGATCCCACCAGAGGGAGGAGAGGATTCGGGTGAACCGACCTTTTACGACTACCTGCCTACTGAACAAAGTTTGGTGGAGAGGATCCATCAACTCCTCCACCGGTCACCTGACGGCGTATTCCAGCATCATTTTTGGGGGATTAGTCCCTTTTTGAGAGCGGGGGGGGGGGGGCATTGTTAGCAGCAGTTCCTCCAGTCACCGTTTGAGATTCTGGTGGCGGCTTCGCTCTCCTCCTCCCTCCCTCCCCCAACCCCCTCCCGTCTCTTCCATCCCTCCCACCACTTCAATTGCTCCAGCCCCGGCATGCATTCATCAGCTGCCGGATTAGAATTTGTTTCCTCACAAACCATTGATCATCGGCCTATTACTAGGCAAATGACAGTTAATTACCCACTACATTAACCACCGGGACCCGGGGACCGACTCCCTGTGCCATCAGTCAACATGATGAATGTGGCAAGTTCAGTAATGCACGGCCGTTCCCTCGTCCGCCTGCCACGCTGAGAACAACCCCTGGATCTCACTTCCAGGCAACCAGGGAAAATCTATGGCAATCTGCATAATCACAGGCTCAGGGTTAATAACAGACAAATGATTCGTTGCATCTCAACATAGGCTTTTTTAATGGGACCGTGCTTTGTCCGTTTGATGATCCGGCCTGGCTGGAGCCGCGCCGCGGTCCCACTTGGAATTAAAATCACAGTTTGGCCGTGCAAACAAGAGTCTGTGCATGAAAGGGACAATAGAGGCAAGAAGTAGTTGACGTGGTTCACCCATCAAAGCTTCATGTGAAGACGGAGAGCAGAGACGGAGAGGTGGGGGGGATGTGAGATGTGAGCCGTGGCAGGCGGGGGGGAGGGGAGGCAGTTAAGGGTGGCAGATGTAATCAGACTTGTGCGTTCCTCATTTTGCCGGCCCTGCGTGGTGTGATTGTCAGTGATTAAACAACTCTGGGGGCAAAATTATTTCAATTACCGCAGGCATGACCTGGGAATTGTCCCTGGGATAAGATTTTCCTCCTTGAGTGCCCCGACTTGCCTGGCTGCCGGCTCTATCAGTTCTCATCTGCACCTGGACTCTGATATCCTAATGATGAATTATGGCCTGCTTTCTGAGAGCCTGCCGACCATACAGAGGAACGTTCCCCTGAACTGTCAGCCTGAAGAGCAGCTGCAGACTGCTGCCTAATTAGCTCCTACAGAAACTACTCCAAAAGGTCGAAAAACACTCCACACACCACGCTCCACGCTTCTCTGAAACGGTGAGAAGAAGAGGTAAACTACTGGTGGCAGTCCTGTCCTAAGTTACTATCATCAAATAGACCTAACCCATTATCTTTAACCCCAAATGTACTCATACCTCACATCACAGAACTCCTGGTCAAAGTTCCTCCGTCATTAAATGAGAAACAACTCTTTCTAAAAAGCTTCAAACAAAGTAAGCAGAGCAGGAAACGGCTTTCAGCTCCGTTTGTTGGCAGCGCTGTGTTTGGGTCCATTTTGAAGTGGGTGTAATGAAAGATTTTGAGCCCCGCCGGGGCCAGATGTGCAGTTGGATAGGCACTTCCCTACGCCAACCCACCTGCAATCCCAAACTGGCTGCCAGACTGTGGCACACCAGCCTTGCAATTATCTGCACCAAACATGCACAGTCCCACGAGTCATTGCTCTTCACAGCTAATTTAGCTAATCTCAACTGGAGGGGACGGTCCAAAACATGATGATGTGTCCAGGCGACTGAACTGAAGCACTTTAGTTAAAATGAAAATACCAGCGTTGTGTCCTGCATGGAGACCAAAGAGACGACTGTTATTCAGTGTTTCCTTTAGAAATGAACTTTAAGAAAGAACTGGATGAAGGTTCTGGATGATACTGAAAGGGAACAGAACCAGTGCAGTTTAGTAAAAGGAGACCTTGTTCTTTATACCGTAGTCAACATATCAACAACAACGGGTTAGTTCGCCTCCGAATACTTGTCGTGCATTTGTTGGGGACTATTTCCAGCGGCGGATTAATCCACATTTGGTGCTGTAGTGAGTGTTAGTGGCAGCAGGACGGTGGATGTGGTACAGGCCAGTCACCTTCTCCAGTTCAAAGGAATGAAACCGTACACATCATCTGATTGACTTTATTAAAATATCAATGTCAATATCATTGAATTCATTTGAACGTAACAGAGTGACCAATAATCCTAATCCATGTTGTAGAATAGACATTGATTTCTGGCTCACTGTACGGAAGTCACATCTGACAAACTCACCGCTGTTTTTCTATTTATCTGTGGCAGCAGATCCAGAAGTGTTTCCTCACATCACCTCTCTGATGATTCCATTTCATGATTATCAGCTCACCAGTTTTTACAGAACAGCAATAGTGGAGTTTACTTCCAGGACAACAGGACATGCTCTGAGCCGGGCTGGGAGTTAGGAGGATGAAATACTGTTTTAACGTTCATGTGGACGCCCGGCTAGTGTTTTAAAACAGACTCAACTACAGCAACATCTAATTAGATTGAAGTCTGATCTAAATAGTTTCCTCTCCTGTGTTTCTGACAGAAGAGGTGAAAAAAGGTTTTGTGACTGTGAGAAAATAATTCATTTCTCCATGAACTCTAAACACGACGTACATTTGTGTGTTTTTCCAAGTTCTGTAAATTAAAATGCTTTTAGTCATATTTAGAACATGAGGTGGCGGTGCACTTCAGCCTCTAGTGGCTTAAAAGAGTATTACAACAACAAACACGTCTACCGGTTACACTGAGAACAAATAAATACATGAGGAACATAGAAATATTATCCTGGTAAAACCTTTTTTTTACACCTTTTATTAAGTCATAAACACAGAAGACAAAACTATTCAGATCAAATCTTTAATGCCAGGATCAGACTACAGGATGTGTTTGACGGTTCTGCTATTAATGGTGGAGCTGCTTTATTTGGATATTGTAAATGACAGGACGACTAAGAGCTCTCTGGTTAACATCTTTCTTCCCTCATCATACAGGCTGTATTTCAGGCTAAATGATCTTGTCATTGAAGTCGTTTATTCCATCCAATGACATTCCTTCTATGCTTTTGGGAGACAAAACAAAGACGTCCCACTCTTGACCTCTCCTCAAGGAAACGTGACCCCTCTCATCGGGACGATTAAAGCTCTGGATGGAAACAGACCCTCCAGTATGTGAGTGACCCTCCTTCAGACTCAACCGCCTGTGATTACCGCTGCCCAGTTTGACCCCTTAGCATTTTCAGATTACATGTGAAAAGCCCAATTTAATTACAGGAACTTCAGAACGCACGCATCTGCGAGCTCGGGCATTATTGCCGAGGTAATTGCCAGACGTGTGAAGTGAATTGTGGTGTTGGGAGGTTAATGGCAGCCAAGCTTTCCTAAGCACAACATAACAATTATAGGCTGCTTTCAGAGCTTTTAACATCCATGTGCCAATTCATTAAACTGAGGTACACACACACACACACACACACACACACACACACACACACACACACATATTTCTTTGTATTATATTTGAACCTTTAAGAGACAGACCGTCGGGGTACCTGCTGCCGTGCAACAGTTGGAGAGTATTTTCTGCGTTTGGCGCTAAAGACTCTTATAAAACATGTCCAGTTTGGGGCTGATTGGACAATGCATAGTTAATTTACAACAATTTGCTGTACCTGTAGGGGGCGCTATGACTTTCAGTCATAATGGCACAGACATGTCTTCAGGCCTGGACTATTATCCAGCTTGGAATATGTAAAGTTAATATCAACAGCTTCCTGTGTTATGTAGAAACATCAAAATTCGCCGCGCCGCCACAACAACACCGTTTCGCAAGAAACACAAAAGCTTTTTGCAATCTCACATGGTGAAGGTGTTGAGATTCTGCTGCCGGACTTTGAGATGAATCTCTTGAATCCTCTTGGAGTATCGGAGAGTGACAAAATGGCGTCTTCTCACACATGACCTGTGACATCACCGTTCGAGCGATCACAAAATTCCTTCGCAATTTTAGCGTCACATTAGTTTGAGGGTTATACCTCCCAAATCTGACGTGAATCCGATAAACTCTCTAGGAGGAGAATGTAAAAGTGTGCATAAAAAATACATGAAAAACTGCACAAAACTCAAAGTGGCCGACTTCCGGGTGGGCGGAGCTAATGAAACCCAATGAGGAATAAGTCTGGAATAATGAACAGGATGTTTCTACCAAATATCATGAATATAGGATCAACTTTGTCCAAACTAACTGGCGACGCCCGAGCACGATCACTTCACAACTTTGCAATTTTCCCCAGTTCTTTCGTGAGTTTTCATGAATCGTAAGCGCCTCAAAAATGCGATCTCAAGAGGTTTCATTGCAAGTTCGTGCTCGGGCCCTAATAATTGAGAATTTAGAAAAGAACAAACATCACACTCACAAAACAACATAACCAGCCACTTCCTGTTGCAGCTTGTGATGGTCAAATCAAGAAACAGCTCATTATTCTGTCTCAAAGATATCTCTGACATGAGCAGCTGAACAACTCTAAACCCAAACAACCGGAGCTGCAGCGCGTTACTACAACTCCACATCAGCATCTGGAGGATGTGGGCGGGAGACGCGGCCCGTCAGGTGACATCTGGCTGATTGACACGTCGTTGAAACACCGACACGGAGAGGAACATTATTAATATATATACTCTCACAGCTGCCTCCGAGCCAACTGTCACAAGCTGTCAGCAGCAAGATCTTCTTCATATGTATGTTCTTATTATCCTATCTGAGGAAATATCTGAACAATCTGCCATCACAAGAAGGTCAACATGTTCTCCTGACAGTCCTCCTTCATGTGATGAATACTGAGGCTTACTCTGTCCTTCAACAGCACAATACATCTAACTCTTAAGAACAGCAGCAGTTCAACATTGGGTTAATTAATTTCATAACTCTGTGTGTTAAGAGACACTTCATGCAGGATTTCAACAAGGTGAACGTTTTCACATGGAAGTTAGTTTCCTGAATTCATTCAGTTACTTTTTGAATTGATCAGTAACTTGTTTAGAGTTTATAAGATCAGGAAACTAAACTAACTAAAATCATTCCTACACCATGATGTGGATCAGAGGAGAGCAGCAGATCCTCGCAGGTTTCATCAACTTATCACATAATTGACTTCTCATTTTAATGAAAAAATGGAAATACATTTAAAATGTGTATAAGTAATGACCACACAACGATACATAACGATGCATTCTCATCTTTTCCTTCACCGAGTTCACTTCCGGTTCGCTAAAGTTCAGTTCATTGTGTTGTTGCTGGACGGTAAGAAGAGACCGTTTAAGGAAGGTTTGGTGATAGATGAAAGAGTTGGAAGGGGTGATGCTACTAGGTGTAATTCATTGAATTATTATGAAAGTAACTCTTAATACAAGTTTCTTCCAAATGCTTTATGATGGAGTACATGTGGGTATCACAGTGAGTTCCTGTGGACAGTAACGCCTACATGTCCCGAGGTCTGATGGCTCTTTATTGTTCGGAAAAACGTGGCGATGAGGCGAAATGTGTGAAAATGAAGCCAAGCTGTGGAACAAAGGAGATCTAGATAATGAATGGACCAAGTGCAGCCAATTAAATTAATGAGAGCCTACAAAAGCCTCCGGTCCGGCCAGACCCAAATATGGAAAAGCATTAAAGTGTGAGAAGCGTTCTACGGCAGCGATGTAGAGCAACCTTTAACCTTCGGTGTTGGAGCTGCTGGAGGAGAGCAGGAACGCTAAACCGTGGTACCGCCAGCCGCCGTCTGACGTCCATTCTCCTACAGTAGTGTTATTATGGTATGGACGGTCTTGGAAAGGGAGGAGTGAGCGGAGGGATACTCAGTCCCTTTAACTCAACATCAACATGAACTATATTCTTCCTGGGCTTTCAACCAACTTTCAAAGTCTTCTAAAGCGATAAGAAGAAGAGCAAACTCAATGTCAAGAATGAACTTCCTCTCCAAAGTGATTCCACTATTCTCTTGAAATATATCTACTATGTAATTATAGCAGCTACTTTCTAGGTGAGCAGTAACCATGGTAACACTTTGTTTTTCAGTCATTTAACCAATACGATGCTGCGATGGTGGATTAGAGACACTAAATAAATTACAGAGTGGTAATAATAAAACAACTGTTAGGTTAAAGTGGTACATTTCTGAAAAGAAAAAACTCACAAAATTACGTGAAAAAAAACTTAAAAATTCTCTGAGATTAAAGTCACAAATAAAAACATTTGGAAAAATTGTGTTTTGTTTTTTACATTTGACATTTTTTGACTTAATACGTTTTTTTAATGCAGTTACTATTTTGTCTCCATTTCTATATTCTTTAATCGTTGGTACGACTTGATCTTTTTAAGAGTTTCTTCAAATGTGAAAACCTGAAAAAACAAAATACCCAAGAAATCCAACAATCTGCAGAATCCAATCCAGTGATGAGGAGCGCAGAGAGCAGCGCACGTCTCCGTAGACTAAATGAAGAAGCCGGGTTGTTATTTGGGGCCTGTGTGATGAGATGTTCTGTTGGAGTCAGCTGGCAGGAGGATTTCTGCAACTCGTCACCACCTCTGTTCTGTTCTGTTCTGTTCTGTTCTGGTCTGGTCTGTTCTGTTCTGTTCTGTTCTGTTCTGTTCTGTTCTGTTCTGTTCTGTTCTGTTCTGTTCTGGTCTGATCTGTTCTGTTCTGTTCTGTTCTGATCTGTTCTGTTCTGTTCTGTTCTGTTCTGTTCTGTTCTGTTCTGGTCTGATCTGTTCTGTTCTGTTCTGATCTGTTCTGTTCTGTTCTGTTCTGTTCTGATCTGTTCTGGTCTGTTCTGTTCTGTTCTGTTCTGTTCTGGTCTGTTCTGTTCTGTTCTGTTCTGATCTGTTCTGTTCTGTTCTGTTCTGTTCTGGTCTGTTCTGTTCTGATCTGTTCTGTTCTGTTCTGTTCTGTTCTGGTCTGTTCTGTTCTGGTCTGTTCTGTTCTGTTCTGTTCTGTTCTGTTCTGTTCTGTTCTCTCTGTTCTGTTCTGTTCTGTTCTGGTCTGTTCTGTTCTGTTCTGTTCTGTTCTCTCTGTTCTGTTCTGATCTGTTCTGTTCTGGTCTGTTCTGGTCTGTTCTGTTCTGGTCTGTTCTGGTCTGTTCTGTTCTGTTCTGTTCTGTTCTGTTCTGGTCTGTTCTGATCTGTTCTGTTCTCTTCTGTTCTGGTCTGTTCTGGTCTGTTCTGTTCTGGTCTGTTCTGGTCTGTTCTGTTCTGGTCTGTTCTGTTCTGTTCTGTTCTGGTCTGGTCTGTTCTGTTCTCTTCTGTTCTGTTCTGGTCTGTTCTGTTCTGTTCTGTTCTGGTCTGTTCTGTTCTGTTCTGTTCTGGTCTGGTCTGTTCTGTTCTGTTCTGTTCTGTTCTGTTCTGTTCTGTTCTGTTCTGTCTGTGAGCAGCAGAAGGCCCGGCTCTCCCACCCATTGATCAGCCCTTCTTAATGCAGCGGAGGTGGCTGAGAAATCACCAGACTGACACCCGGACGCTGCTCTGACAGCACGGCTGCAGATCGCTTTGATTGCCTCTTTAGCATTTCACAGATTAAAATGGTATGGAAAACCGGTGGAAGGTGCAATCAATGTAGCAGCAGCAGCCCGTCTGCAGTCGCTGCTGTGTCCTCCAGCCTCTCAGCACCACCAGATACACATCACATATACAAGAGGCAGGCGTGACCTCAGCAACACATTGATTCTTTTATACCCCCAAAACCAATTATAGATTGGATGTCTTCTCAATAATGAGTCTTTGTATGGATTTGGTGTGACAGATTTCTTCCAGTTTCAGAGTTCTGGGGTTTTGACCAACGTCCCGAGATGATGCATTCAAAACAGTTTAAGCTATCGCCGTTCTCAGGTTTAGTCTGCAAATGTACGTCTGGCAGCTCCTGTAGCCGCAGATAGCTCTGGCATCAGCCAAAGTGATGCAGGGCTGGAGGTGCCAACGCTGTCAGGTAACTTAATGAAGTTGTTAATTCCTTTGCTGAGTGACTTGTTTGTTGATGTGCCCCGGCCAAGGGCAAAGAAGAAGTGTGTAGCATTAGCATTCCTCTCTTTCTGTTGGCTTCCTCATGAATAACTCAGGCTGTTAAAATTGCCGCATTTACATCTCATTTTACACCAGCGTGGCGGCACAGCGTAGCGGCACAGCGGCTACGACCGGCTCAGCTTGGTTACGCAAGCTACTCCCCCCCCCCTCATTGTGGCGGCGCGTTATCACAGAGATTCAGGTTGGACGCATCACAAAGCATCACACTCCTCCATTCTGAGCGCCGTGGTTATCATGGAGGAGAGCACAACATCACACACATTTAATGTTGGCTCTATAAAAACAACACAGGTTCCTTTCAGCGCTGCGACTCCCACATGATGCTCCACCCAGAGGACGCTTTACTACATGATGCTCCACCCAAAGAGCGCTTTACTAAAGGATCCTATCGGAGCGTGTTCTCACCCAGTCACCACGCAGTAACCTGATCGCTGAAGAGATCTGGGTGCCGTGGCGGCCTGGGAGGCGGCGGCCGGATCAGGGCTGGCTGCTGGTGGAGGTGGTGGAGGTGGTGGTGGTGGTGCGGGGGGGGCGCGCACAATAGTGTGTCTGGCAGTTCCGCTAGGCCGCCCACTAATTGAGAAGTCGCTCAGGGGTTCAGCGCAGGCCTCACAGCTCTGCCTATACCATCCAAATAACGCCTGTAAGTGGGGCTGACACCAACCAATCAGCATTTTGAAATCCTGTTTTCCACAGTGCCCCCCCCCCTCACACACACACACACACACACACACACACACACACACACCCCACCCTCCACCACTCACGGGTCTAACAGCTGCAGCCAGCTCCAGTCTCTCTGGCTAGCACTCATCTCCACGTCGTCCTCTCCTGCACCCCCACTTCATCTCCATAAAGGCCTCATTAACCAAGGGGTGGCACAGAAGGCCTGGCTGAAGCCCACCACGTGCACACACACACACACAGACACACACACTAATTGCTGGCAAGCTGAGCGGCTCAGGTTCACGCACGCAGACGTGCTGCTTCCACGCCTCCATGACGGAGCTCCACTCCGTCTCGCGTACTTACATTAAAGTTTGAGTAAAGCCAAAATAAATATACGTCCTCAGTTCGTCACACTTCAGAAACAGAAACATGACTTATCAACCACCCAGACAACAACATCAGGTTTCAATCTGTGCTCTGTGCTCTGAAACGCTGGGGGGGCGTGTCCTCTGAAGGCGCTGAAACTACGGCGAAACCACAGGTGAGGGTTGATTAAATATGTACCATTATATTAGATATGACTCTTCCTGTTGGTCATCTCACCGCTGTGCGCTACTTTTGCAGGATGTTAATGCGCATGTGCACCATTTGTGTTCTGATGCAGGTAGAGCACAGTTTAGTCTAGCGTGAAGCAGAGTATGAACAGAGTCCTCTCTGACTCATCATCATGATCATTGACCTGCATGTCTTTATGTCTCTGGACTTGTTCTAATCCACAACTAATGAACGTCTCATCCACGTCGTCCTGTCCAGGCTTCAGCCCACAGCGATCACTGGGACGCCCGGACGGAGAGCGGTGGAGCTCTGCAGGCCACAATCACACTGATCCCGGACCAGACCGGACCGGACCGGACCGGACCAGACCAGACCAGAGCCCCGTGTCTCTGATCTGCTCTCAGCCCTACATCTACATCTACATCTACATCTGGCTGGATCTTCCCTGACTCTCTCTAACTACACAGACACCTGTACACACACACACACACACACACACACACACACACACACACACACACAGAGGTTAAAGGTCATACTAGAGGGGGAGTGTTTAGTCTGTTGCACACAGCCTGTTGAAGGCGGACCGTTATTCCGCCTCACTGCTGTTCTGTATAAAAGGGATGGAGAGCCGAGTCGACGTCACGCCGCGACTACACGCACACACACACACACACACACACACACTAGACACAGACGCTGTTAAGCGTTGTAAAGCTGGCGTGCTACAGGATCTAGAATACCACACCGGGCCGGTGTTCTGCCACCATTGTTTGGTTTTGGTGTAAAGTGGGCAGAACGGTGGATCTTCTTTACGGCTGTATAACAGAGTCTCTGTGTAGAGAGGGCTTCTGACTAACAGGTGCTCTCTCTCTCTCTCTCTCTCTGTCCTCCACCTCTCCGTATATACCTCCTCCTCTGCTCCACCTTCTCCCTCCATCCTGTCATCGACGGGCACAAAGCCAGACCCTGGTCTGCTCCGGCGGGCCACATTAATCATGCATGGCGGCGTTTGATCCCGGCCCGCCACAACACATCTGCTTTTGTCACTTGGAGCTATTTAGCATCAATAGTTGAAAACAGAGAGAAGTGCAGGTTCACTGGGGGGGGGGGGGGACGACGACGACGACGCTCGTCTTCCCTCTCAGGCATCAGACGGGCTCCACCGCGCTCTGCGCCGCTACACTCACCTATCCAGAGGTGAGCTTTGGACCAACCAGGTGAGTGTGATTGTATACAGGCTGAAAACTGTGGATGATTCCCAAACACGCACGCACGCACGCGCGCGCGCACGCACGCACACACACACACACACACACACACACACACACACACACACACGTAGCCCTGAAACAAAACAAACCAATGCCAGGGGTGTGTGTGTGGGTGGAGGTGTGGGGGGGGGGGCGCTGCATATCAGTGTGTGTCAAACAGCAGGGCTGTTATCATACTCTCACACGCCTGCAGAAGAGAGGTGGCGGCCAAATATGTGGCGGCGCTGCAGCCAGCAGTGTGTTCCAGACAGGCGTGAGGCCGGGCTGCAGAGGCGGTGACCGCAGACACACACACACACACACACACACACACACACTCAGTGGTGGAGTTCAGCAGTGATGCAACTAAAACAGAGGAGAATGCCTTCATGTTGTGATGAAGAAGCAGCCCTCTGACTAACTGACTAACGCCACATCTCTCCTTCTGTTGTCATTCTTTAATTGTTGCTACACCGACATCGGGGTGTCGAGATCAAGTCCAGATCCCAGAGTGTCAAAAGATGCTGAATACATCAGGATGTCCCCACGGCAGGGCTGCAGGGACACGCTGAGGACACCAAGGTCGTGTCCTCAGCGTTGGGCTGCACAACTAATTCAGCATTAATCACGATCACAATTTCCAACAATGAAATGAACCTGATGGATTTAAAATGCAGAAGTATTCTGTATATTACTCGTGAACACATTCAGCGGAAGAGGAACACTATTTAAAGTCTTATTTTGATGCAATGATTTGTCCATCAGCAGGAATGTAGCTCAGTGTGAAGGTGAAAGCAGCGCTCCATCTATTTTAATGTGAAAGTGCAATGAAAATATTTTGTCCCTAAACTCAGTAAATAATCATGATCTCAATATTAATTATGATAATCATGATTATCATAATGGTGCAGTACTGCCTGGGAATGTGGGTTTTTACTGTTTTCAAAAGGGTTTTAAAATTAGTTTTTATTTCAATTTGATTGTTTTTAAGACAAAAATATAAACTTGAAGTCAAATATAATGAAGAGAATAAAGTTAAAATTTACCTCAATCTCCTGTCCTTTCCACGTACTTTAACACACTATGCATATCTGCTCTCTGTACATTTCATCCAAACCTACGACGGCGTATTAGGATTAAAAATAATAATGACGGAGCCGGGGGAGGGGGTAATATTCTGAGAAAAAACTCTGAATTTCCGAGATTAAAGTCATAAATTGAGGAGAAAAGGAGTTTAAACCGGCGGTAACACGGCGTGTTCAGAGCACGTCAGCTGTGCAGAAATAAAAGACGTTGTTTGTCTCTAAGTGAATCTATCTTTATGTCTTTATTTTGCTGTCCTGTCCTGACACATGAACGCACCAAACCGATTCCTTCTACACGTGTAATAAATGAATTAAACTCTGATTCTCACTCTGTATAATAATATTGCCATGCAACGTGACTAAAGAGGAAAGTGAAGGGTTCGGGAGGTTAACAACGGTTACAGACAAAACACAATCCTTTAAAACACGCTCTCTCTTAACCGCTCCGACTAAAGTCTCAAACATTCTGCTTCTTCTCTATCAAAGAACTTCACTGCACAGCAGATTAAAAACGGGCAATACTCGAGACCCGAACCTCTCCTTAATCTGTAAAGCCTCGTGGATCATTGCCTAAGAGGAAAAGGGAGGAGGGCGAGCCATTAATATATGCATGGAAATGACCTGCGGCACTCCCCATAAAGAGGGGCCAGCAAAGGTCAAATAGCCTCCAAACTGCTCTTGAGTTTAATTAAAAAGACAAAGAAGAGCATAATTTCGGAGAGGACAGGCACAATTACTGCTCGGCGAGAAGGGGAGCCGTGCTCGGGCTCTTTCAGGAGGCCCGTGTTCCCCTTCCCATAAGGCATAGCGCCATCTTCCCATCCCTTTGATGTCAATACAGAGCGTTTATTAGGGCCACAGAGGTTAATCTGGACGGAGAGAGGATATCAAATAGTTGGGATGAGGAGAGAAATCCACACGAGCTTCCACAGCCCGAGTCCAGTCAGCAGGTAATGGAGTTACCAACATCAACTTCTACAACGTTTGGAAATCAAATGAAAACCTTGAAAAAAAAGAAAACGCTGACACGTTGGCGCCCGTGACCAGAGCGGGGCGCCCGTGACCAGAGCGGGGCGCGGCGGGGCGCGGCGGGCTTCACCCGTTTCAAAAGGCTTGATTTGCTTGAATGAATTTAACGCAATACGAGTCAATATTCATTACAAAGAGGTCTGCCTGGTCAGAGGGGGGGGGCGGTCACATGATTTACAATATTACAAAGCATCAGGAGATGATGGATGTGTTCAATTGCACAAAGTAACTGACTCAATGAATTTTTCATTACCCTGGTTGATGTGTTTGGGACACTGAATTAGATAAGCTCGCTGATGAAACACTGAGCCGAGGCGGAGCACCGGCCGGCCCTCGGGGGCCTACGGGACCATCTCAGCGGACACACAAACATGATCGGGTCGGGCTGGATCGTACACCGGGCTGTCCGTGGTACGGTTGAGCATGACCTGCACTATAATGACTGAGAGAAGGCTGTGGTCTGTTCACCTCCAGTCAACACGGAGGAAATAAGAGCTCTTCTTCTCATTTCTCCTGGACGACAGTCTGCTTTAAAGGGGAGCTATCTAACTAACTAACAGGATTTATCAACCATTCTTCCCATGTTTTTGTGTCTAACTGACTAATAGGGACAACTATTTGTGAAACTGCTCCAGTATTAAGAGGGATCGCTGTAGACGGCTACAATACGGTGCTATCGGGGCAAGCCGGCACCGTCATGTTCGTCCACTAAAGCCTCGGCCACACCAGGAACGTCAGCAGCGTGGCGGCTGTTACCTGTTTTATATAATCTTGGAGGTTGTCTCATAGTAAACCAGAGAACCTGATGAATCCATCGGTACCAACCATGTCAGACTAGCTGGTCATGAAGAGGTTAAATAACGCTCCAAACTTACACTAAATGTTGGAGAGGATAAACTGTCATGTCCATTTCCAAAGGGGTCCCTTGACCTCTGACCTCCAGATCAGTGAATGTAAATGGGTTCTATGGGTACCCACGAGTCTCCCCTTTACAGACATGCCCACTTTATGATCATCACATGCAGTTTGGGGCAAGTCATAGTCAAGTCAGCACACTGACACACTGACAGCTGTTGTTGCCTGTTGGGCTGCAGTTTGCCATGTTATGATTGGAGCATATTGTTTTATGCTAAATGCAGTACCGATCTCTGAGCTCATCTGAACCATCAGTTTCTCGTCTCGCTGGCCGTGTGGGAGGAATCCCTGCAGCAGCTTCAGGACAACATCTCACTTCCCTTCAAATCCCCCAAAAACAAACAGGAGGACAAGTAATGCAACAGTTTTGGGCCTTTATACGCCGAGGCATGAGGAATAGGGAGGAATTATCCCCGTTCTATTCCTCGGCACAGATCAGATCAAATCATAACACGGACCGCTCCGTGACCTTTGACCCCGCCGAAAGCAATTTCATTTGGAGAAAGACGGAGGGGTTGAATTGTGCCGAGGATGTTGAAGCGGGATTTGTGATGCATGCAAACTGTGAGCGAGGCCTAAAGGAACCTCATGAAAAGGTTAGAGGGAGGAAATTGCAGTCACACATTTGCCTGTGTTAAAGAGAAATCTAAAAGAAACGGGAACATGTGGGAGTCAGATATATATACTGCAGGAATCGTGCTGTAAAGCAATTTCAGGGTGCGAAATACTGTCCTGCTTTGAACTGTGTTTACTCATAACCAACATTTAGACCTTAATCACACCGCTGTACTCTCACTGTACTCTCACTGTTGTGTTAGACCTTAATCACACCACTGTACTCTCACTGTACTCTCACTGTTGTGTTAGACCTTAATCACACCGCTGTACTCTCACTGTACTCTCACTGTTGTGTTAGACCTTAATCACACCACTGTACTCTCACTGTACTCTCACTGTTATGTTAGACCTTAATCACACCACTGTACTCTCACTGTTGTGTTAGACCTTAATCACACCACTGTACTCTCACTGTACTCTCACTGTACTCTCACTGTTGTGTTAGACCTTAATCACACCACTGTACTCTCACTGTTGTGTTAGACCTTAATCACACCACTGTCCTCTCACTGTTATGTTAGACCTTAATCACACCACTGTACTCTCACTGTTGTGTTAGACCTTAATCACACCACTGTACTCTCACTGTTGTGTTAGACCTTAATCACACCACTGTCCTCTCACTGTTATGTTAGACCTTAATCACACTGCTGTACTCTCACTGTACTCTCACTGTTGTGGCTAGAACCCTCCCCGATGAGTTCCACTAACTAGAGATGTCCCATCATTTGACTGCTGATTAGCATTTCTCCTCATCTTTGCCCCCCCCCCCTCTGCGCTCACAAGCCATTTGAATTTAACGCCGCCGTCAGAAGTTTAACGACGCCGCGTTGTGAGCAGAGAAAGAGAGACGGAGGGGGGGGGTGAAAGTTATAGCCCCGACCTATTCATATTGTAATACCTGCAGCTCTCTGGTAAAGGTATGCTTAAAAGCGCCAGGTGGTGACATCTTAATTTTTCACGGCCCGAGAAATGTGTCTGCGCGGCTCCCCCCCCCACCATGCATTATTCCTGCTTTAAGCAGCGCGTCTCCTCAGGGGGAAGGGGGGGGTATTGTTTTACAACACACCCAGCTGCGGCCTACTTGCCTCGCCCGCGGTTCTTTTCAAGGAGTTGTCTTGGGTGACCCCTCTCTCTGGCAGTTATTAATAATAACACGTGCCGGGGAATAGTTCACCTTGTAGCGCTGAGGCCGCCTCGCTGCCTCGCTGCTGCCTCGCTGCTGCCTCGCTGCTGCCTCGCTGCTGCCTCGCTGCTGCTGCGTGAATGTCTCGCCTCATACAGAGGAGTCTCCAGGGGAGGGTGTGTGTGTGTGTGTGTGTGTGTGTGTGTGTGTGTGTGAAAGCTATAGGAAGCCAGCGCGAGAAACACACAAAAGACATCAAACAAAAGTTTCCCCCATTGTATGTAATTAGAATCAGGTAATCATCTATGGCCCCTCTAAAGTGATGGAGAGCCTGATTAGCAGCATCAAAGGAGGCCAAGAGGGCCGAGACTGAAGAGGGAGATGGAGACGTGCACTGTGTGTGTGTGTGTGTGTGTGTGTGTGTGTGTGTGTGTGTTTGAGGAAGATGAAGGAATAAGAAGGTAAAGTGGCGAGGCTGACAGACCCGAGTGCTGCATTCTCCACCTTTAAGTCCCATTAAGAGCTGGAGCAGGAGAGGCCCTTTCTGCATGCTGAGTGCTCTATTGTAATAACAAGCAGCGGAGACAGGATTCAATCTGGGGTCTGAATGAACCCACGCATTCCAGGCAAATTCTCCCCTCAAGTGCTCAAGTGGTTCACAAAAAAAAAAATTGAAGGCTGCTTCTTTTTCTGAGGCCTCAAAAAAATGATTCTGTCCTGAGAGGGAATGTTTGGAGGAACGTCTTTCAAACTTCACCTTCTGCTTGTTCCCATTCAACCGACTTCAATGACAATAATCTGAGAAATCAAATAAGTGGATGAGCTGAAGCCCGTTCGGTCCGTCACTACCTGACTGACTTGACTTTTAGATTTAAACTGCAGTTAACGGAGCGCCGCTCTGCTGCCGTCTCACCGAAGGAAAACTAAAATGTGGCACGAGGCACAAGGACAGAGTTAGTAATGATGGTGGCATTCACTGACACAGCAGGCTCTGTAACCTTTTACAGAACCACATCCTTCACAAAAACAAACCCTCCCTGTTCTCCTCTAAAGGAACAAAACAAAAATCAATTACAGCCGCGCTGCAGACAAAATGTTATCTGTGATGTCCCACACTGGATGAAGTTGACTATTACATTACACATCCAGATAAACACATTACAGTGTTGCTTTCTCATAATCTTATATCAGGAACTGGTTAGCTAGTACACAAATCAAGGTGCAACATCAAGTCCAGTCCAGTTTAGTCATTTGCAATGTTCCACACTGTCCCAACTCACACAGCAGCTTCAAACTGAAGCTCTACGTACCGCTCTACGTCGCTGTTGGACGTGTCATTGACATGCATCCACCGTCTTCTCAAAGTCAACTTCTGTGTTCACAGGAAACCACTTGGTTTGCTTTAGGAGAAGATGGTGGGTTGGGTTAAAAGAAGTGTGTTTGTCATGCAGTTAAGTACGTTACGTTACACACTAAGGATGAGTCAGGATTTACCATTTTTCAAACAGTCGTTAAGTTATAAAAAAAATAAAATACTTTATGCAACTATACGTCCCGTCTTAATATATATGTCCCTTGTATTAACCGTTGCAGGCATGTTTCTGTTTTGACAGAATAAAGTTATCATTGTGTGTCACTTACAACTTGCTACTGTCAGTAAGTTTAGCCAGCATGGCGTTCACCAGTGACCCTGCTGCCAGACAGAACGCTGATACGTTGTTTGTAATATGTAGACATGGCAGCTGCACTGTGGTTAGGGAACTATGGTGTGTTTAAGGTTAGGCAATAAAAGAATTGGTTACAGGTGACGGTCTCCTGCATAACGTTAAAGTGGGACACGCTGCTCATCCCTCGCTGTATAATCATCCAATATGAACATTACTCCTATAGGGGCAAGCTATACATGAGAGATATGAAACTGTAACAGAAGAAATGGTCAGCAGTGATGTGAAACGTTGACTAAAAGGTATACAACACTATGTATGTCTCTACCCTCACAGCTCTGGTGTCATTGACCAGCGGCCCGGCTGAGGATGTCCTCGTGCCCTTCACTGTTAGTTGGGAGAACAGCTGAACATCTGCGCTAGTCATTAGAGGAAGAGGAGCTGGCCTGAATCTTTCAGCCTGCAGAGAATCAGGGAGGAGAGCGCTGATGACAAACTACACCCAGCTTCCTGCAAATCTCCCAGGAGCACGGCCGTCGTCAGGCGAGCGGGATGTTGTGCAGTGGCTACACTCTGAAATCACGGCTCTTTGTGGATCGCTGTGCCATCCATCCTCGCCGTAACAATGAGTGATCTAGCCGGGAGTCCGGTCGGCTCGGTGGGATGTTTGTGTGTAATCTGGGTAGAAATAAAGCTGCATCTTTAGCCTGATATTCACGCTGAACGGACATTTAATTACCACTCCATTACTCAGGATGACACCGACTACTCTTCTGCTGCTTTCTCTCTCTCTTTAGTGGGGGGGGGATTTTATTTTTCATAACCATAATAAGTGATGTGTCCTGCTGCGCTTACATCATTATCAGTGAAGCTACATTAGCCAGTTAGAAACACTCATTCCTGGAGGCCTAACAGGAGCCTGAATAAAAGCTTTTAATCATTCTTAGTTGTCAGTTTGGATTCATGTCAGTTACACGAAGCTCCCATAATGATACGGCCCGTCCACATGCTCACTATGTTCTGATACGGCCCGTCCACATGCTCAGTATGTTCTGATACAGCCCGTCCACATGCTCAGTATGTTCTGATACAGGCCCGTCCACATGCTCACTATGTTCTGATACAGGCCCGTCCACATGCTCAGTATGTTCTGATACAGGCCTGTCCTCATGCTCAGTATGTTCTGATACGGCCCGTCCACATGCTCACTATGTTCTGATACGGCCCGTCCACATGCTCAGTATGTTCTGATACAGGCCTGTCCTCATGCTCAGTATGTTCTGATACGGCCCGTCCACATGCTCAGTATGTTCTGATACGGCCCGTCCACATGCTCACTATGTTCTGATACGGCCCGTCCACATGCTCACTATGTTCTGATACGGCCCGTCCACATGCTCAGTATGTTCTGATACAGGCCTGTCCACATGCTCAGTATGTTCTGATACAGGCCTGTCCACATGCTCAGTATGTTCTGATACAGGCCTGTCCACATGCTCACTATGTTCTGATACAGGCCCGTCCACATGCTCAGTATGTTCTGATACAGGCCTGTCCTCATGCTCAGTATGTTCTGATACAGGCCCGTCCATATGCTCAGTATGTTCTGATACAGGCCCGTCCATATGCTCAGTATGTTCTGATACAGGCCCGTCCACATGCTCAGTATGTTCTGATACAGGCCTGTCCTCATGCTCAGTATGTTCTGATACGGCCCGTCCACATGCTCAGTATGTTCTGATACAGGCCTGTCCTCATGCTCAGTATGTTCTGATACAGGCCCGTCCACATGCTCAGTATGTTCTGATACAGGCCTGTTCTCATGCTCAGTATGTTCTGATACGGCCCGTCCACATGCTCAGTATGTTCTGATACAGGCCCGTCCATATGCTCAGTATGTTCTGATACAGGCCCGTCCACATGCTCAGTATGTTCTGATACGGCCCGTCCACATGCTCACTATGTTCTGATACGGCCCGTCCACATGCTCAGTATGTTCTGATACAGGCCTGTCCTCATGCTCACTATGTTCTGATACGGCCCGTCCACATGCTCACTATGTTCTGATACGGCCTGTCCACATGCTCAGTATGTTCTGATACAGGCCCGTCCACATGCTCAGTATGTTCTGATACAGGCCTGTCCTCATGCTCAGTATGTTCTGATACAGGCCCGTCCATATGCTCACTATGTTCTGATACAGGCCCGTCCACATGCTCACTATGTTCTGATACAGGCCCGTCCACATGCTCAGTATGTTCTGATACAGGCCTGTCCTCATGCTCAGTATGTTCTGATACAGGCCCGTCCACATGCTCAGTATGTTCTGATACGGCCCGTCCACATGCTCAGTATGTTCTGATACAGGCCCGTCCACATGCTCACTATGTTCTGATACAGGCCCGTCCACATGCTCAGTATGTTCTGATACAGGCCCGTCCACATGCTCACTATGTTCTGATACAGGCCCGTCCACATGCTCAGTATGTTCTGATACGGCCCGTCCACATGCTCAGTATGTTCTGATACAGGCCCGTCCACATGCTCAGTATGTTCTGATACGGCCCGTCCACATGCTCAGTATGTTCTGATACGGCCCGTCCACATGCTCAGTATGTTCTGATACAGGCCCATCTACATGCTCAGTATGTTCTGATACAGGCCCGTCCACATGCTCACTATGTTCTGAAAGGTTACAGGTAACTCTATGACCAACACACTCTCACTGCCAACTCCTCAAAGACCCACGCCTGGTCAGCGGGCCTACGCTTCAAACTGTGACGCTCTAGAGCCAACTTCCTGTATCCTGCAACTCCGGCTCTGCCTCTTAAGGTGGGCTGTTAAGGTGGACCAGCGAGCCACTTTTTGATTAATTATTAATATTTCTTTTAACCGTTTCAACCGATAGCATTAATCGGTTAAAATCCTTAATGTAGGTTAACGGTTAAACGGTTAATTATTAACATTCCTAACAAGCTCACAGAAATAAGACTTAGCAGTCAACTTCACACTAAACTATTTGTGCCTCACCTTCAATCTGAACGCACACACGAAGAAATAAAGGTAAATATTAAAATATGAAGTGACACGTGCACGTTAAAGTCCCTGTATGACACGTGCACGTTAAAGACCCTGTATGATTAAGAGTTGTGGCGGAGGACACAGAGGAGGAACTGTATGGATTCAGAATCTGGTCTTGAACTCTTCATTTGAACGTGCACGTCTGAGCTAAGGAAACTATACTTTGTGAGTAATCACACACCGAACAGTGTTTTTTATATTAAAGGTGTGACACGTGTTCATAAGGAAGAAAGTATCTAAATGAGATTTGTGAAAAGAATAGATGAGTTTGAGGCTGAGTCGTTCCTCCTCCGTCCCCGCCGGCTCCCCGGAGATAAAGCTTGACTTGATGTCACAGTCACGCCTGACGCCGACATACAAACTGACAAACGCGTCATAAGCAGCCCGATGTGAGATGAAATAAAAAGATACATGTACATTTACATACGTGTTTTTATACACAAGGTGTCTGCCGAGTTGATTCTGAAGGAGGAAGAAGCCCTGTGAGTTATTACAGTGCACCATGCTCTACATGTTGGTTATCTCTCGCTGATAGCCAGCTTTCCAAAACGTTAATAAATCCAGCCGTGTTGACGGCTCTGTGAGTTTGCTTGCATTTACAATCTTAGTAAAACCACTGTAGAGGAAAATTGAAGTTGGATTAAAAAAATGAATGAATAGATAGATAAATAAATAAGTGTTCTCCTGGTGCTGTCTTTAAAATGGATGCCTGGAATTTACAGTTTTCCATTAACTGATGCCCAACAGCTTTTTCACGCCTGCACCCGGCCTTGGAGCCGGCGCTGGTGCTCGTGTGTGTGTGTGTGTGTGTGTGTGTGTGTGTGTGTGTGTGTGTGTGTGTGCGGTGGCACTCAGCAGGCCGCTGCCGTGCCGCAGTCTTCATTTCCTCAGCGTTTTTTAAACTTAAATGTGTCAGTCTGTCTGCTCTCCTCCCTCCTCTGGGCTTTTCAAACATTATCGCTCTGTACTGGGGAAATCACACATCAGCATAAACAGTGGTGTCGCGCTATTACCGCTATCATCAATGAGGCTCCGCTTTCAAAGGGATCATTTGTTGATAAAATGTTCTCGCCGCGTTCCTCCGTATTCAGAGAGAGCAAAGCACAAATCAAGCTCTAGGAGATAATACCTGTAATTATGTTTGCAGTCGCAGGTTTATGAAGGGATGGCTTGGTTACACACACACACACACACACACACACACACACACTCTCTCTCTACATCATATTTGATCACACAGGGACTCCGCTGCTGAAACTAAGTTTTTTCTCCCGTGTTTGTTTTTTTCCTCCCCTCAGTTGTTTGTGCATGTGTTGCGATAAAGGATTATTATTTCTCTGCTGGTGGGATCACATCGCTCATGGTTGTAGACCCCTGAAGAATTCTATTAACCCTGGTTATGTCAGGCCTAATAACATGCCACCCTGCTAAGCAGAAAGGGATTGACTTGGAGAAGGCGGGTGTGTGTGTGTGTATGTGGGGGGGGGGGGTATAATGAAGGCCAAAATAATTTACCGTTGAAGCCAATGGAATATAAAAATGGACTAAATGTGTAGTCATCCTTATTTTTTCCTCTCCTGTCGCTAACCTGGGCTGACAGACTGAGATAAACATAAGTAGAAATCATATATTTGAGGTTGCTTTTTGAGGTAAGGGGAGCGCGCGTGTGTATGTGTGTGTGTGTGTGTGTGTGTGTGTGTGTGTGTGAAATCGTATTGCTTTGTGATGCTGCAGCCATTGATTGCCTCGGTGATGGAGCCTGGCTTTCTTTGTTGCGCTGCAGATCAGATGTGGAGTACTGCGGTTTTGCTATATTTGCCATTCATTAGCCAGCAGTGAGGAGATGTCAGGGCGCATTCGCGGGCAGGCCACTCGCGTGATAGCGAGCGTCAAATCAATTCAGTCACCTTGAACTTTGAAGATGAAAGAATAACATGTTGGAATTGGTCTTCCTCTTAGCCTGCACGCCTGTTCGGAGAACGCCCGGCCCGGCCCGGCCCGGCCCGCCCCGCCGCCGCTGCTGCTGAATGCATCGGTGTTGGGAAAACAATGTCCACATCAACTGATTCACTGATGACATTTACAGCTTTTTTGTTGTGACGCTCTGCTGCTGCTGCTCAGTGGATTCTGTCCAGAGGGCCTGGTGCTCAGCTGGAGGTGTGGATATATTTACATGAGGCTTCACACTAAAAGCCTCGGACACACCGGGAACGTCAGGAACGTCAGCAGCGCTTTGCGGCTGCGTTGTGTGTTGTTTGCTATTTCTGCGTCCGGGTTAACAGGTTAGAGCAGCCACACTATCAGCTACATTACTACAGTTCACATGTCTCTATCTGTAGAATATGTTACGGAGATGAAAAAAAGTAAACATATATTTTTTAAATCAACACTTCCTGCTTTTATTTCAAAATAAAAGCCCTAAAGCACTTTTTTTCAGTGGACAGAATTCCTTCATTTGTTAACACAAGGCTTTTATTCTGAAATATGTGCCGGACAGTGTTGTAGAATATGCAGTGACTTGCAGAGCTCCATGAATGAATATAGTACGGGGTTTTAATTGTGGATTATTAATATTATTTACAAATTACCACACGTATCTGAACCTTTCTCTGTTTAAAATAAATATAAATTACATTTATTGTGAAATGAAAACTCTATGTAGAAAGAAAGGGCTGACAGCAGCAGAAAGGCAGCTGGCGTGAACACCCGACGTGTGAATCACGCAACCGCCACGCGACGTTGATGCGGGCGGTCTGGCCTGGGCGAAAGGGCTTTACACACCGGGGGGCATGACAAATATACCACACGAATTATCGCATATCATATGTCTAGGACTTTTATTGTGAAAGGTAAGAAGGGAAGGAGTGGATCTAGTCTGCGCTGCCTTTGTCGAGGTTTAAAGGAGTAATAAAGTTTGCCGTCTTGGTTCGGACTACGGAGCCTGTGTTGTTGTTTCATAAATATACTGGAGGTGCAACTCAAACCGCTCAACTCGCTGTGTAAAGACCCAAACCAACACCGCATTAGTCCGTCTCTCAACAAGCCCATTCGTTCCTAATAAAGACAGAAATCTTTAAAAACTGTTTTTAAAAAAAGATCAGTAATTTCATTAAACAGCTGGTCACTGTAGTTTTTAGCAAATGTTACTCAAACCGGAAGACGTGCATTGTTGGGGACTATCTTCAGTGGCGGATTAATACACATTTGAGACAGCAGGACGGTGGATGTGTGATTGAGTCACAATAAACTACAGTGTGTGTGTTCGTGGAACATGTCACCCAGTGAACGGGTCACTGGGTCACTGGGTGGAGGTAAATATCTGGTCTGTGTACGTCTGTGTCACTGTTTACTGAGACGTTTCACCTTAAACTGAACACATTAAACACCGGCTACTTCTTCTGGACTGTAGAAGCCAACAAGCCATGTAAAGACATTTTAAAGTTGCCACCTTGATGTTTGGCTTTGTGGAAACCACAGACTGTATATAACAAGTCAACGTAGTTACCATGACGACACCCATTGGTTTGTGGACCACGGGTTTTGAAGCCGTCACCATGTTGTTTTTTTAAAGTGACACTAGAGGGCGGAGCTAAGTACAACCCAACCAGGCGACCAGAAAAGCTTATAATTAACTTTGATGAAATGAAAACACGCTGTGAAAGGGTTAAAGATATAAGACGAAAACACGGACAACGACCTGTCAATCAGCAGGTAGCCCCGCCCTAAAGCATCCCCTGCTTTATGGTCTGTCTGACTCTAAATAGGATCATAATTTACTAAATGAACATCATGCTGTATTGAAGAAGACTTGAAACATAAACTCATGTTTACAATGTTTACTGAGGTCATAAATCAAGTTTCCTCAGAGACTTCTATAGAACCAGAGGAGTTGCTGGCTGCTAGACAAGATGCAGGTTTAAAGCTCTTTATAGCACCAGCTTCACCTCTCAGACCCGGAGGTTTCCTCCTGCTGGAAACTGAGCAACTATAAAGACAATCTGCAACACGTATATATATATCTGCAACACGACTGCAGCACAACAACAGAAGAAGAGAGAGAGGTTGTCTTCCACTAACTCTCCTCCACACAATTACTATACCAACGTTATCCAAAACCTTTACACCAACTATTCAACAACACTTCAAACAGACGGATTGTCTCAGTGACCTCTGACCTCTCACCTAATATGTTTTTTGACACTTTATCAAGCAGCAGTTTGCAGCTCAGTGTTTAGCTCAACATGTGGAGGGCGAGCCAGGAATCAAACCAGCAACCTGAGCTCCAGCTGGCTGCTGCATCACCTCACTGGTTCCACTCATGTTCTTCTATGTGGAAAATGTAAGAGGTGCATTGATGGAAACATATAACTTGACTTAATAATTATAATTATAATATTATTAATTATAATAATAATAATAAACAGTGTGTTAAATGGTGTTTTCCACCGGCGCCTGGCTGCACATGGAGCCGGTGTGAGTGTTCAGGCCGAGTCAGTGAGTCTGACTGAGGGTTGATAATCCAGCAGTGAGGCTCAAAACCTTTTGGTTCAATTCTCTGGCACAGAAAGCTTCTCCTCTCTGAGCAGGTTAGTCTACACACACACACACACTCTCAAACACACACACACACACACACACACACACTCACACACACACTGATAAAATGCTGTTTTTTTCTTTTTACATTATGTATAAATGTCCTGTAATTTATATTTTTTGTCATTTATATTTTTGTCATAAATCTCACACATTGGGTACAAAGAATGCCAAAATATTTACTTTTTTTTTTTTAAATCTGAAATGCTGATCAGTGTCTGTAGAAATCTCTCCATGTGTCAGACCTCCATAAACTACACATTCCTTATGGAAAGAACTTTAAAGACAGCGGCTGGTCTCAGTACGACCACAACAACACCGACATATACATATATATATATATATATATATATATATATATATATATATCTTTACCAGTCATGCTAAAAAAAAATAATAAAAATAAATAACAATAAATAATCTGTGGATGAGGATTCCTTTGATGACTTTTGAGAAATGATTCATATTGGAAATAATTTCACCTCATATTCAAATTGTTTTTAAAAGGCTCAGTTAATACATTGTGACCATATATATATATATATATATATATATATATATATATAAATATATATTTCTGTGAATTAAAAACATTCTATTCCAGAGAATAAACAGGAAGTGAAGTTTAGTTTGAGTTGGTTTTCAGAGTATGTTTGCTAGTTTTAGTTTAGTTTTAGTTTAGTTTTGTAGCTACATTACATACTGTACATACTGCATAATGTTTCATGTTCAATCTCTGCTCTATTTTAGTGAAGCGTTACGGCACAGCGTCGTCTCTCGGAGCTGACAGGAATAATACAAAAAATAAATAAATACTAATTAATTTGCGTCTATTTTTATTTAATTTTTTTACCCGGGCAATATTGAGTTTTTCTTAGTTTACTAACAATATTTTTCACTGCTTATTTTCATATGAGTTTCCTATAATAACCCTGACTATATGAATTGATCCTATCAGTGTTCCGCCCCCACCGTACGTCAGGCTGGAACCGATTGGTGGATCTCTCTGTCAATCAAGATATCCACAGTGCTGTTCCTCGTCCTGATTGGCTGTAAAGAGTTTATTGTTATTGCTGGCGTAAATTGAAATAGTTATTTATTGGTTGTGATGCTTTTGAGAATAATTAACATTCTCCAGCCTCATAATATCAGAAAGGTTGTTGGCGTGGCTGGACTGAAGGAAAAGCTACTCAGAATAAATTTATTATTTTTCAGCCGTGTTATTTGTGACTTATGATGATATTTTAAGATCATAGTTTCTGTCAGTTTCACTAAACTCAACATGTATAATCCACTAAAAATCTGGATTGCAACTATTCACAGCAAATGTTTCTTCATGTGGTTACCTTGAATACACACAAGGCCGTGACGACGGCGTCTGGAGCTCAACTGACACTTCGGATAAATAGAAACAATACCAACATGTAAATGATGGGAACGGGGTCACGTGAGACTCCTGAGACGGTTATATCGATGTTTGCTGAATAAAAAAACATTACTGAAAATAAAACAACAAATGTAACTAATTAAAAAGTGGAAATGCCATCCCATAATATACCATAATATACCATCATTTACACATTTGCAGCGGTCTGATTGCTGGGTGGTCGTGACACATTTTGAGGCTTTAAAACAAGATCACAGGCCGGAATAAAACGTCTCTGTGCTCCATTCCACCGAATACACCTAAATGACTCTGACGGCCCCGTGCACACTGGGACCAGGCGTGTGTGTGTGTGTGTGTTTTGTCGTCTTTCTTACCGTAGGTAGTCTCTCCGGCACAGGATGAGGTTGGCTTTGGTGTAGAGCGTGGAGCCCACCTCGCCCAGCCTGCAGTCACAGCAGGCACACTTGAGGCAGTCCTCGTGCCAGTACTTATCGAGGGCCTTCAGCAGGTAGCGGTCCTTGATCTTCCGGTTGCAGCCGGCACAGCCTTTTGGCTTGGTGTCCGGCTGGACGGAGAGCATTTGTATACCTGGGAGAAGCAGAGAGAGGGAGAGAGAGAGGCTTCAAACAACTCATCCAACAGCAGCCGACTGAGGAGGAAGGCAGACGCTTCCTCACGGTGACACAGAGAGAAAAGAAAAGACAAGATGAAGCTAAAATGATCGAGTACGGAGAACACGTATGACATTTATAAAAAAGGTTTAGTTGATGAGAAAAGAGGAATACAGTTCCTGATGTGCTCTCATTGTGCTCGTCCATCTTTAAGCAGCAGACGAGGTCTGAGTACAATATTTATGTATTTAACACTAATTTTAAATAACACTAAAATGAAATAAGACACAAGTGAAAATGAGTATTTGTCGACTATATCATCCCTATATTTCGTATTTATCAAAAACACAGATTTTAACCAGTAAATTAGGAGTTATCTACTGGATGTAGGCAGCTGACATTTTCAACACTTTAAGAGTGAAAATTAATTTAGTGTTTTTTTGTCGCGTTTATAAAAACACTGATTCAAATCTTAAAGTGTGTGTCAAAACCATGAAGGTCTGCAGACTACACAGAGATTAACTCAACCAAATGACTCAAAACATCAGTACACAGACTTCGCAGACGTTCCTTTACTGCAAAAAATATAACAAATGTTGTGAGTGAGGAGAGCTTCAGGAAGAGAGCTCAAAAAAACATGCACAAATAATACTTTTTTTCTCAGGTTTGACCGAGTCAGAAGTCCCAGTTTGTCTGCGTCTTAATTCAAAAGTCCAGCAAACTGACGGGAAAATAAAAGTTAAAAATAAAATCCTATAAATTAAGTGCAGCACCAAAAAAAATAAAACGCATGCAGAATACATACGTGAAATCATTTAATTTTTTTGGTGTGCTGTTGGAAGTATTTTCCCACAATGCACTGCACAAAGGAAGCAGAGTTACAGTGTGTAGTCTGCAGTAGATGAGGCTTGAGGACGCAGCCCTCAGCAGGCCGGCGGTAAATACAACCAATATATCTGACTCTGAGAACACACACTCCTGTTCAATCAGCTTCAATACAAGGCCATTAACATTAGAGAAATGACAGTAAGGAACACGTCTTTGTTATTATTGTTATACAGTAGAAGATATAAGACTTATTTAACTATAATTTAAAGTATCATTTAAACTATATTTAACAATAATAATAATAATCAGAGATATTAAAAGGGTTACGTTATAGTAAAATAACAACATCGGACTGGAAGACGGAGACGAAGACGAAGAGGAGTGAAAACTAATGGTTCAGTGTTGTGACACCGACACGCAGCCCACACACACACACACACACACACACACACACACACACACACACACACAAAGACACAGTTTCACATTTCTTCCAGGACACTTTTTTTTGGGGGTTTAGTTTTTTTCTACATTGACCTCCTCTCTGTGTTTAAAGGGGCGTGGCTCCAGGCGGGGGGGCTTTGCAGCGGCCCGTATTGTTTGTCCTGAGCGGACTGTGGAGAGGCTTTGTTGGCCCATTGGGGAGGCCAGGATGGGGGGGTGGTCGGGGGGGCAATGTGGCTTCGCACCGGGCTGGAATTAGTATTCTCCTTCCATTCCCTGAGGAGAGGCAGGCAGGCACACCCCCCATCCCCTTTGTCCCCCATTCAACACACACACACACACACACACACACACACCCTCACGCACACACACACACACACACACACACGCGCGCTCAGTGTTTCTTAAAGTATACTTTAGTTTTAGTCATTTTAAACAGTCAAACTTCCTTTTTTTTATCATTTGAGTTCTACGTGGTTCTGCGTGGTTCTACGTGGTTCTACGTGGTTCTACGTCTGGACCGTTTCCAAGTATAAAACCCACTTTACATGAGTTAGTACATGATTCCTGCTGAGTGTTAGAGGTGCAGGACGCTGCAGCGGTTAATATTAATTTAATGTAAACAGGAAAGTTGAAAGTTGTTCCATCACAGAAACCAACATGTGAGCTGTCATCAGTCTGCATCCACACAACACAACACACTACACAACACCACATGTTACTGGACCGGATGGACCATCTACCTCCAGCACGCTCAGGCAACATGTCATCTAATGTTGTAAATAAATACAGAAATAAATAAAAACACCTTTAAAGTTCAGCAGGAGTAAATGTATTCAGACTGAGTTTCAGTGAGTTGGAGGAGAACTAGAGCTGAACTGGGTTTAAAGCAACACTATTATAAAACATGTCAGGACACACACAGACGGCTCGTCCTCAGCTGCCACACATTATACACTCACTAATATATATATATTAATATATATATCAATATATATATATATATTAATATATCAAACAGGTTGCTGTTGATCTGTTCTGATCCGTCCAGCCTTGTTAACGTAAGTCTCCTCTCCTCTCATCACCAAACCAAAGGAAGAAGAGTTTAGACTCCCTCTTTATCACTGTGCAATCAACTCAGGAGGAGAAGAAGAAGAAGAAGAAGAAGAAGAGGAAGAAGGAGAAGAAGAAGAAGAAGAAGAAGAAGAGGAATTCGACCACTTGGCTCTTCCGCCCGCTGAAGAGCTGAAGGGCTGAACAAAAGCTCCGTGTTTCCATGAAGCAGAGAGAAGCACAGCTGCTCGGAGCTGCTAATCAGATCTGTGTTGTTCTGCACGCCGGCTCCTATCCTCCCTGTTCTACTGTTCTACTGTTCTACTGTTCTACTCTCAGTGTGGAAGTTGAAGGCTGCTGCTGCTGAGTGTCCTCGGACACATGGATCATCCTCCAGAGGAGAGGAGAGGAGGAGAGGATGGAGCAGAGGATGGAGGAGAGGATGGAGGAGAGGAGAGGAGAGGATAGATGAGAGGATAGAGGATGGAGAGGAGAGGAGACAAGGAGGTGATGGAGGAGAGGATAGAGGATGGAGGATGGAGGAGAGGAGAGGAGAGGAGAGGATGGAGGAGAGGAGAGGAGGAGGAGATGAGGAGAGGAGAGGATGGATTGATGGTGATGGAGGAGAGGAGAGGAGAGGAGAGGAGGAGGTGATGGAGGAGGAGAGGATGGAGGAGATGAGGAGAGGAGAGGAGAGGAGGAGGTGATGGAGGAGGAGAGGATGGAGGAGATGAGGAGAGGAGAGGAGAGGAGGAGGTGATGGAGGATGCAGAGAACAGTGTTATATTTCAGTCGCAGCTGTTCTCCACCGAGCTGCTGACATTTCACCCTATCAGTTTAATTACTGTTGCCATGGCAGCGGAGTGCCGGTAAAGGCCAATAACGGATTTAACACACAGAGACTCGATCTGCCGTGATGCTCCTCCGGTGACGAGCAGCAGCTCCGGGATGTCTCCGGTAGAGGTTATCACCGGAGGATGTCTCCGGTTGGAGCAACAGCCGGTCCGAGCTGCGGGTCCGACGCACGGAGATGCAGCAACTTACCGGCGCACAGCACAAAACACCACACACACACACATGATGAGAAACGAGGAAACGTCTTACCGAAACTTTTCTCCCTTTTCTGCATTTGTTGAACCGCAGAAGCACCGACCGACCGACCGACCGACCGACCGACCGACCGACCGAGCAGCAACCGGAGCCGCCTGGTCCGGAGAGCAGAGCAGCTGTCTGCAGGCAGCAGCAGGCAGCGGGGCTTTGTTACCGAGAGAGAGGGACTATCCACCGCGGAGGGGGGCAACACACCGGCCAGCAGAACAAACAGAACACCGGGCAGCACCGGAGGAGAGAGGAGGAGCTGCTCGGTTCCGTCCGGTCCGGTCCGGTCCGTCGTCACGCGGCGCGTTGAGAACCGAGAGACGGAGAGATGCGCGACCGGAGAGAAGCAGAGAGCGACTGACTGAGACGCTTCCTCTCACACACACACGCACACGCACACATGCACACGCGCACATGCACACGCGCACATGCACACACACACACACACTCGCACACGCACACGCACACACACACACACACACACACACACACACACACACACTAATCCTGCTGCCTCAGAACAGAACAGAACAGAACAGAGCAGCGGCTCCTGCTGCTGCTCATCAGCGCTTTAACGGAGAACTATACAGCACCGGGAGGACCGGGAGGACCGGGAGGAGCACCGGGAGCCCGGTCCAGTCTCTCTCACTCAGAGCCCATATCTAGATCCCAGAAGCTTCATGATGAAACTAATTGATTAATTGATTTAATAATGTATTGATATGATGGAGAACATCTAGAGATGGTTCAGTCTCCAGCTTCACTCACCTTCTATCAACTAGTCCAGCAGAACATCAAGTCCAGCAGAGGACCCAGACCAGATCAGACCCAGACCAGACCAGAACCAGACCAGACCAGACCAGTACCAGACCAGAACCAGATCAGACCACGTCCCTCATGCACAAACAAAGTTCACCAGACTGTCATCTCGCGCCTCCTCTCCTCTCCTCTCCTCTCCAGGTGGATCCAGAGTCGCGTGCAGCTACAGGTGTGCACGGAGCTGCAGACAGTCAGCAGGTCTTCAGGACTTCAGGACCCCCCCAGTGCATGAGCGAGAGTGTGCACGAGACGGCAGGAAGTCCAGCTTTATTATCTCCAACCCCCCCCCCCCCCCCAGTCCCTCACCGGTGAGACATCACTCCGTGCACCGTGCACGATCCACCATCAGGATCAGGTCTCCACTGAGTTCCCGCCGCTCCTCTAGAGGACGGAGAGCATGCTGCGCGTGCACGCCCCCGGAACGCCCATTTACCCCCCACACAACGTGGAGCCGCGGGCACGCGCACACGCACGGTGTTCATTATATTCTAGAGTCAGGAACAGGTTAGTCTGCAGGTGCACGCGCATCAGTCGGTTTAAGGTGGACTGGTGCGTTCAGGGACACTACTGTTAACAACAAGCTGACTGACATCTGTCACATCTGGAGAGTTCAGCCACGTGCACGCAGGTTAAACAGGACTGCTGTTGATGAGCAGCTCTGATTGATGCACCTTAAAGGTCCCAGATTATAACAAAGTGACATTTCCATGTTTTTTCATTATAAAGCAGGTTTAAAGGGACTCTATGTAAGAATCATAATGTGTTGTTAACAGCTTCACCTGTGGCCGTTAAGTCAACTAAAGTCAGCGTCCTGTTGCTGGCGCTTGTGCTCGCTCTACATAGACATGAAGGAGCATCACTCAATACAGTGAGGAGACACACGTCAGCTAAAAGCACAATATCACTCTATATTTCAGCTGCTTGGCAGTAATGTTAGCTGACCAGACCAAGGTCTCTCCATGAATCAATGCTGATCCTAGTGTTGGCTTTTCCCGCCTCAGCCTCCCGACCGCGGCCGGAGGGAACGGGGGAGACGCCGGAGTTTTGGTGGGAGACGATAACGTTTCTCTCTGCGGAGCCCCGTCACTTCACAAGACACGGGAAACCTCTGTTGGTCTGGAGGAGCTGCAGCAGTTATTTCTGCACAAACGTCCACTGAACATTCACTAGATATTCTCAGAGCTAAACTAACTCTTCTGCAGTGTGGAGTGAGCAGCATGCACGTGAGAGGTGGAGAGAGAGAGAGAAGGAGCACGGTGTGTGAGTGAAGGCAGGCAGAGGAGCAGAGACTCCAGCCACACGCGAGCGTGCATGGGATCCCGACCCGGTAGATTTATACGTGTAAGAAGTTACAAACAGTCCCTTTAAGTTCTATATAAATACTGTGAAAGTATCGAAACGCTTAATCCACAGAGAAATACACACAGCCCGTATTCACAAACTGAGCGTTTGAAACAAGCCGTCAGGATTTCTGTCCATTTGTGATGTCACAAATCTACAATATTTAGACCGTTACACAGTTTTAAACGTAAACATTCTAAATGTGTCCCAGTTTATTTCCTGTTGTATGTGAATGACATCAGCTGACAGGAAGTAAACATGGACCCACGCTGTTGCCTAGCAACGCAATTCTGTTGCAATTCCATCAAAATGCTCTAAAACGGAGCGTTTCAGACAGAAGGTGAATACAGGTATATTCAGACAGAGGGTGAATACAGGTATATTCAGACAGAGGGTGAATACAGGTATATTCAGACAGAGGGTGAATACAGGTATATTCAGACGGAGGGTGAATACAGGTATATTCAGACAGAAGGTGAATACAGGTATATTCAGACAGAGGGTGAATACAGGTATATTCAGACAGAGGGTGAATACAGGTATATTCAGACAGAGGGTGAATACAGGTATATTCAGACAGAGGGTGAATACAGGTATATTCAGATGGAGGGTGAATACAGGTATATTCAGACAGAAGGTGAATACAGGTATATTCAGACAGAGGGTGAATACAGGTATATTCAGACAGAGGGTGAATACAGGTATATTCAGACAGAGGGTGAATACAGGTATATTCAGACAGAGGGTGAATACAGGTATATTCAGACTGACAGGATGAGGAAAATAAAGTTTTTTTTTAACATTACAGCATGTAAACATGTTCTAGTAGAAACACAAGATACAAGAATGAACCTGAAGATGAGCTGATATGGGACCTTTAAAACAATCAGCGTGCACGTGGCCAGACGAGCAACAGAGAGAGAGAGAGAGTGAACCGGTCTGAGACCAGAATAGAGTTTAAATAAAGAGGAAGCAGATCTAATACAGACAATTAAATCAGTCTGAACCGAGATCATTGATTCCTCTTTCCTAACGCGCGCACACGCAGGCGTCATGTGAGGTCCTGGAGCTCCGCGTGGCAGCCTGGACTCATTATCTCCTCTCCTCTCCTCTCCTCTCCTCTCCTCTCCTCTCCACTCCTCTCCTCCATCACCTCTCCTCTTTATTTAAATCCTTCCTGTAATTAGAGGACAGGGTTTATTTGTTGCACCATTCAGTCCTGATCAGTATGAGTGTGGACCAGATGAGAGCATCAGGATGAGGTCCACATGTTGGTGCCTCCACATCTCCACCTCACGCCTCCCTTTTGCATACACACTATTCAGTGTTCCAACACAGCCTGACAAGTTCTCCCCTTAAATATTCTGGTAGAGAGGAGGAGGAGGAGGAGGAGGAGGAGGAGGAAGAGGAGATACAAGTCAATAGTTGGCATGCGGCTCCAGCCCAAAATGCAGCGATAATGAGATGGGTCATAAAATGCTCTCTGCGCCATTATGAGTGATGAGATGCATTAAAGCTGACAGGGTATTACCTGCCAGTAATTAGGTTTTGTCATGGATTGAATTATTTCAAGGCGGCCTATCTTGGTAATCATGCAATTTTCTGCAGAGTGTGTGTGTGTGTGTGTGTGTGGAGTGTGTGTGTGAGGCTGCTGCCTGCTGCCACCTCTCTCTCTCTCTCTCTCTCTCTCTCTCTCTCTTTCTCTCTCTCTCTCTCTCCGGTGCCCTTCCACCGGTTAGTCATCCTCCGTGTGAAGGGAAGATGGAGACAGAAGGCAGCGGTGGTGGATGGAGGATGGAGGAGACGGTCGCACGGCGCGGATCGAGTCTCTTCATCCAACGGAAACATCATCTATAAACGCTCACATCATCTACATACACGCGCACAAACGGACAGAAGAGCAGCTCATTGTGGTCGTGCCTGCTGACCCCGCAGCCTCCCGCCTCCGTCTCTAATGAAGAGATAAAAGGACAGCGTGGACCAGCAGCCTGAGAAACTGACGGAGGACGGAGGATGGAGGATGGAGGATGGAGTCAGCAGCTGTGTTCATGTCTTGCCGACACTTTTACGCGCAGCCGTGGCTCCGCGGAGAAGAGAGGAGAGGAGAGGAGAGGAGAGGAGAGGACAGGAGAGGAGAGGAGAGGAGAGGAGAGGAGGAGAGTGTGCTCTAACCCAGAAACACACAGAGGACTGAACACACAGAGGACTGAACACACAGAAGAATTGAACACGTACCTTAAAGAGCAGCCAGGGATGCTCAGAAACACAGAGTCAGGGTCGCTGCAGCGGTCCGTCTCTCCTCTTCACTTTCACTTAAAGTGTCCACAAGGCAACTTTCCTCAGACTCCAGGTTGTCTGAAGAGAACTTGGCGCCAGTCGGAGTTACAGAACTCCAGTTGTCAGATGAGATCCCCCCCTCTCCGGACCCGGCTCACAGGTCGTCTCTGTCCCCCCTTTGCTGCTGCTCGCTCACCTTCTCCCTCCCTTCTCTCTCTGTGTGTCTCTGTCTGTGTGTGTCTCTCTGGTTGTCTGGCAGCAGAGTGGAGCCTCCTCTCCTATTTAAGCCCCTCCACCAGGTCCCCAGTCAGCAGCACACTCCAGCTCATCCAAGAAGCTGACAAGCACCGTTAGGGAAGGCAGCGCATGTTGCTCTAATGGACCTCATTAAGCTCTACTTACAGATGTTCTCTTAACATAATTGATCTGCAGCGAGTTGAGAGGACGGCAACCTATTCCCCAGCCCCCAATTATGGCCCGGTAATTAGATCCCCAACCTCCACTTCTCCACATTCACCCTTCTAACATTCCCAAATATCAAAGTATCTCTTTCTCTCAAAGCGACCGCCCCCCCACCACCTCACCACCTCACCCGCCCCCCCTCACCCTCCCTCACCCTCCCTCACCCTCCCACCCACAAGACACTATTGACAGTCAGATCTGCTAACCTTTGTAGTGTAGCCAGACTTAGCAGTGCACTCACTCCAATTGACAGAGCTCACTCACTCTTCTATTCCTCCTTCCTCTCTCCTTGCCTTTCTTTACCCGTTGGGAGACAGAGAGAGAGAGAGAGAGAGAGAGAGAGAGAGGGGCACAGATGGAGAAAGAAAGAGAGGAGGAAGGGAAAAAAGTAAGTTAGCACTTTCCATAAAGGGTTGTAATGATAATATCTGTCAGGGGAGGATCTTTTTTCCATACTGCTTTTTATCTTAAATAATTCCTCTGATGGTAACTTTCAACACGGAGAGAGATAGAGAGAGAGAGAGAGAGAGAGAGAGAGGGAGAGAGAGGGAGAGAGAGAGAGAGAGGGTTACTGGTGAGGAGTGATAGTGCAGCTTTTATAATGTCAATCAGTGCCACTCCTATCACCCATCTAATTAGCCAGAGTGCTAAAACAGAGAGCTCTTGGGGAGATGGTGATGGAGGCTTTTGCATGTTAAAACAAAGAACGATTTCCTCTCCGTGACGTTTAAAGGAACTGTTTGTGACGGGGGTGTAATCAAGTATACTTTCTGTTGTCACATCTTTACGTTGTCACGCATGGTTTTTCTGGTGACCCAGATTGAAACGTTCCTTGGTGTGTTTCCACAACAGCAGCAGCAACACATCAGCATGTGGAACACTTGAATGAGGCCTGCAGCTTCCTGACTGACTGACTGGAGGAGCCTGACTGGATCTTTAAGTGTGATGGTGACACTACAGGAGAGTATGCATCACTTATTGTTTTCTTCTGTTCTCCAGGTCCAGAAGTTAAAGTCTGGTCAACAAAACAGTGAATGCATCCACTAACACGTACTGAGTGTATCAAAGATATATCTGCTTCCTCTGTGCCGTAGAGCAAAAACTACTACAGTGTACACACTCTTCATACTTATACCTACCAAATGTAATGCAGTACAACTCGTATAGAACCCATGACCCAGGTCCGGTGGCGGAGTATAAAGAGCGACATCATCCGTGTAGGGAAGAGGTCGGGGTGGATGGATGGGTCCAAAAAACACCGGACTATCACCCAGGAGACCGCTGGTTGTGTCCCGTGTGAAACCAGAACTCAGTAATGACTTGTCACGTAACTTCTGTAATTTAAAAGGGACTGTATGTAAGCTTTTACACGTAGAAACGTTTTTAATCGTTTTTTATTGCCAGTTTGTGAACAGATTGTAACCTAACCTAAAAAATGAGACCTTCCGTGACTTCCTGGGTTTCCTCTCTCAGCCTGTAGACCGCTTTGAATGTGAAGAACCCGTCCGAAAAATCCAACGGATGGGACGTCATATGTTATGTTATCAACGTTCGGCCGGAAAACTAACATCAATATTGTCCGGGCCTTCGATTCATGGAGAGACCTTGGTCTGGTCAGCTAACATTACTACCAAGCAGCTGAAATATAGAGTGGTATTGTGCTTTTAGCTGCCAATCACGTTCAGTCTTGTGTATGTCGCCTCATTGTTTTGAGCGATGCTAGCAACAGGATGCGGACTGTCGTTGACTTAACGGCCACAGGAGTCACTGTTAACAACACATAACTGATTCTTACAGAGAGTCCCTTTAAGTGATGTAGTTATTTGAACCCAAACCAGCATCTTTTCTTAAACCTAACTAAGTAGTTTTGTTGCCTAAACACTGCCGGTGCACCGAACACACAAAAAAAAAACACTTTTAGTATGATGAGCCTCACTGGGTGACATCTTCCTTCATCACCATGAACACACACTGTAGTTTATTTTGACTCGTCCTGCTGCCACTAATACTCACTAGAGCACCAAATATGGATTAATCCGCCGCTGAAAGTAGTCCCCAACAAATACACCATTTCCTCCTGTTTGAGTCTATTTATTATACTGTATATAGTATTATTATTATTATTATATATTCTCAGTTCCTTTCCAAGCATAACACGAGACATTATTACCGGTCAAGCAGTTCTAAAATGGAAGCAGATGCTGATGGTCAGAATCAGCTGTGCTTCCTCGGAAAGACGACACAATCAGTTGACTTTTGTTTGTGCCATTCCTCCAAATTAAGCTTGTTGCAGGCTTATCTTCAATTTAGAAGATTCTCATATTTTCAGATAAATTGAAGGATTAAATGGGCTTAATGCTCCATGAGATGAGAAATAATAATTTCTGGCCTTTAAGCTGCTTCACTGTGTTCACCAGCTGGAGTCCCTCTACCTGCGTCTGTCTGCTGTTTGGTGGTTGCTGAGCAGGTTCTGTATCTGTATTTTAAGAGCTTTCTCAACGCCTGTTGCCCAAAATGAGGTTGATCCCAGTTAAAAATGCTGAGGGGAATTTCTCTGTGGGTGTGTTGACACCTTTCACATAACACACAGTCAATTCCTGCATTCTTAATTCTGCAGAAATATCACAACAGACACACAACAGCCAACCTGCTGATATAGCCTCCCAGCCAGGCTGATTATCAACAGCTGAGGGGGACTCACTATCAAAATATCAAGTTATGTCAAAATAGCAGTCCCATAAAGTCCTGCATTCATAATTCTGCAGAAACAGAATCAGTAAAATCCACTGATGGTATCAACGTTCTGCAGGTGAGTGATTGACAGCCGCTCAGAGACGGCAGACTCCAGATCAGCTCTGACTGCTTGTTTTCCTCCGGTCTGTGAAATCTTGCAGATGCCGTTAAGAGCACCGGAGGACACCGGAGGACACAGAGGAACATGATTTTGTTCAGATTACCTGTCTACTGTCAGGATATAGTCGACGTTTTATAATGTTTTTAATCATATATATAAATATATATATATATATATATACCCACTGCAGCTTTAACTGAATGTAGTTTAGTTACATCCACATGAGGACGACGCAAATCCATACAGGATGTGTGCGTTTACTCTTCCCATACTGAACATTGCTGTTGAGTTTTACTTGTCAGTCAAAGAGAGAGTTCAGTTTGACGTATAGTATTGGTTCCTTTAGATGTGGTCATGTTTACCGGGTTCACTAGTAGTAGTTTGTTGACGTTGTCAGAAATGACGGAGCTCATGGAAGTTCATTTTTAGGCGCATAGTAAGTTAATATATTGTAATTTTAGCTGTATATTGTTTTTCTTCGTAATTTTCCAATATGTCTGAGGAAGATATTGATATTCCCAACGGCCTCATCCTTCTCCTCTGTCATTATGTCTTTGCATTTACAGCATTATGTAACCAGCTTGCTAAATCATTATCCTCTGTGACTTCTAGACGCCGTTAATATTGCCGTTGCTCAGCAGCGGCGTTCTTCACGACTTCACCACTTGAACGCCACGTTTATCGTGCACACGACTTCCCGTGTTATAAACACAAGCTCAGGAGTTTCATTTGAAGGCACCGTAGTATATCATGTCTTTAATGTTGATGAACTTGACATTTCTGTTTTCTTTGTTGGCTGTTCATCTCTTTTTTTCACCCTGGGATTGTAAACCATATGATGACATGATGAGTCCCACCTCACAGACCTGAAGGTTTGCATGAGTTGGCTGCAGGTTGGGGAAGTTCAGACTGTTGATATCCAGCTGTCATAATTAGCAGATGTGAGTGTGAGTTTGTCCCATCATTAACATCAGTAACATCAGTAACATCTGTAACATCTCACATGTCTGTCCTTCTCAGAGCTTCTTCTCACTGAGAGGTTTTGACATTTGCTAGAGGACACTCCAGCCCCTCTCTGCCATCATTCTCCTCCTATAGTGGAGTCCTCACAGGCCGACCAGCAGCTTAAGGATTGGATACTGCACTCTTGTCCTCCAGCCCCCCCCCCCCCCGTTGTCCCCCAGGGGGATCAGCCAGGGGACTGTCTACACTAACGACCAGCAGAGCCTCTCCTTAAAGTCACACTCAGTAATTGCTGCCAGTATACGACCTTCAAGTGGGGTCAAGGGATACGTAATTTTAATGACAACTTTTCCTCTCCCCCGCAGGCCAATTTTGTCTTTTGGCAGAAAGAGAAGTGGCAGAGCTAAGTTCCAGAGTCATCTTTCCACACACAAAAAAAGAATCTGGAGAATCACCTTCGGTAATAGGTCAGAAGGGAGCCGTCCGAATCTAAAGAATAGCCGGGCCAAAGAGTATTGACCCTTCTTATTACTCCGCCGAGAGTTAATGGAGATTACTTAATTCAAGCGCCTATTCATTTAGTCAGAATATAAAACGAGGACAGCAGCAGTCAAAGAGCCGGGACTCCGGTAATAGGCAGTCTCATTCTCTCCGACTCCGAACGGGAAAGAAGAAGACGCTGGCCGCCGGTGGCGAGTGGGAGACGGAGACAGCAATCAAAGACAAGCTACAGCTTTACCTTCTGGAAACATGATTTGTGTCATTTCATTGAAGCAGATCAGTAAAAAATCTAATGCAACATTATGAATCAAAGACAATATATAATATAAAATCATCCACACACTGACACACTTTACATCCACGTTAATGAAAAGACTTAAATCACACCTGTGTCGTATATTGACTATTCAAAAAAGGTAAGTGAGAACACACGTTATCTTCACCCTCTCACACCTTCACGTTTCCACTCAGGAGAATTCAAGTTTTTCTCTCACCGTCCATTTAGAAATGAGGCTAAATGATTTGTGAATTTATGTCTTTGTTATTCATGTTTTCATTTTGACAGTGTAAAACGTCTTAAAGCTCATTACTCTGCGTGAACACGAGATGAAGTGATGATGCCGGACCCACTTTTATGGTGGCCAAGTAGTGTCCAATGAATGCAATGAAGCCAGAAGTGAGGAACAACGGATGCTGACAATGAAACGAGCCAACTATTATTGAGTAGTGGACTTTTATTAGGCTGATTCGAGATGAGCCAGGCCTACGCAGAATCAAAGAGAGATTAGTTAAGTATTTAATCCTCTTATCAACATGGGAGTGGACAAATATGCTGCTTTATGCAAATGTATGTATATATTTATTATTGGAAATTAACAACATAAAACAATGACATCATTTTTTGCAAAACAGTTTTACATACAAACATAACTGCTGGGAAAAAAACAGTTTCCTCTTTAATCTTCATATTGCGACATCAACGTGACCCTGGTGATGATCCACGGTTAAATCAGGAGAACGCCGTTAGAACCTGAACAATCTCCATCACAACATGTTGGTGCTCACAGCCTCACGTCTACCTGCAGGAATTAATATCTGTCGTTGTGCCCAGTTTTAAGTTTGAATGGTGAGCTGTGTTTCCTGCGTCGGTTCCCAACATGTGGATTTACACTGAGTGGAATAGTTAATCATGACCAGCAGGTTTGATGTGCATGTAAGCACAGAAGTTTCTGTGGTTATTTTACCACATTCTGGTGCTTGTTGTAAAGAAAGGAAAGTAACGAGCAGTGGATGTGTTGTGTGTAATTGGGGCTTGACAGCGTGTAACATCACTCCAATTAGAGCCTGCAGATGGAACAGATACCTGGTGCCTGCAGATGGCTGCAAAGAGAGTCACCAGAGTACAGCAGAGGCCAGCAGTACAGGACGCTCAATCATCTTTATTCGGTGGCATTAATGGGAATGAAAGTGTTTTCTTTTAATGAGTGATCAACATGTCAGACTTGAGTTAAGAGTTTGTGTGATTTTAGAGAGGTTTGTGTGGGAGTGTCTTTAATAAAGAGATATTACAGACTACAGGTGAGCGGAGCTGTCGACCTGCAGGCGGGCAGCGGACCACCGCCCGACACACCAAGACACTACCTTTATTCTCTCAGGAATTATTTCTGTGGTAATCACATGATGATTTGTAATCCACCTGCTCACCCTCGTACAAATGAACAATGTCATCGATGATGAAATATCTTTAAATTAAAGAGCTCAGGTTTGATGTCAGGTAGGCTACGAGAGGACTTTAATGTTGAAAAGAGATTGGTGTTGGATTATATTGAGTAAATCTCTTGTGAACATGCTTCTCAATAGAAAAAAGCAATATATTCTAATCCCTACATTCTGACAAATCTCAAATTCAGGGACTTATTGATCGGAAACAACACAATAACAACTTCTTTCCTTTGGCCCTCTGAGTAACAAATGCAAATTAAAGTTATGTACATACTATTGAATTAGGGTGGACATCAAAACAGCACCTGTGAAATGAATCTTGTGAATATGTTATAGAGAAACAGACCTAACAAGGTCAAGACATCAGACTTTATACTGCAGCTGGAGGAAAATAAAGAATCACAATCAGCTCAGGAAAACTACTTTAGAAGAATAAATATGAGCAATGTTTGATCTGGTAGGAAATGAAAGTCGGCGTCGGACGCTTCTATTGGATAAGGGTCTGTCTCTGAAGGTTTAATACAGTCAGACTAATAACTAATTACATTATATTCTATCAGTATCTCACAACCAGACACATTCCCATGAAGCCCATAGAGAAATCAATAAACTGTGCACACAAATTACTAATTCATGCGTACAAATTAGCAGCACATAGCAAAACCCTCTGAGACCCACAACAGACCAGTTTTTGTCTTCTTTAGGGGGGTCCAGGAGGACTTTAGGGGGTCCAGGGGGTCTTTAGGAGGTCCAGGGGGTCTTTAGGGGGTCCAGGAGGTCTTTAGGGGGTTCAGGAGGTCTTTAGGAGGTCCAGGGGGTCTTTAGGGGGAGATAGCAGGTCAACAGTAGATGTCACATAGAAGTGGTGAACATCATCTGAAAGCTGAAACCTGAAGATTAATTTGAGATGCAGCTATCAGGGTTTAGAACATGATGATAGAAGTATATGATGGTCATCCTCATGCTCTGTTATGTCTCAGAAGTTGTTGCAGCAATTCTTGTGTTGATAACATTTGTTCCACAGATTTGGTGCTACATTTTACCACTGGAGAATAATCAATAATCCTCCAAAATACCACATTAAGACACCAAGACCTTGAGGAACACTGTAGAAAAAGACATCCTGGGATTTGGGATCAAACACTTTTGACATTTGAAGATTTCTGCAAGAAAATAGGACTAAATGTATGGATTTGTTTTGCCTCTCAGGTCTTCCGTACAAACTCTATCCGTAAGAACACTATCTATCTTGCAGACTGATTACTGGTTTATTTACTGCTCCCTCAATTATTTTGGCATGAATAAACTTCCATAGCTTGGGGAGTTGTAAGCATGATCATTTACAACCTGAGTACGGAGATCCTTCAGTCAGCGGCAGTAACAGTTCATATTCTGCTGTGCTGGATCTATCGTTTAATCATTTTGATACTAATACAAATAAAATAGCAGAGCTTTGATGCGATCAGTGAAAAAGTGAAGACAACAATATCATTATTAGCAAAAAGGCAGTTTAAACAAATGAAGCCCAACTAATTATCTACCATTTGGAGGAGAAATGGGCGGAGGAAAACGCTCGTCTCAATCACACTGCCAGTCGTTGCTCAGGGGTGATTGGTTCGTGTCAGTTGGTGTGTCTTCATCCCCAACAGGGCCTCAAACTGTTCCACGGTCATCTGAAAATATACTGCCATAAAGCTGAAGGAGGAGAGATTACAGCACATATGATTTAAAAAAGTTATTTTATAAAACGGTCGCTATATCGTGACAGTAGTAACAGATAACCTGACAAAAACCATGTGTCTCTGTGTCCTCCGGTGTCCTCGGTGTCCTCTGGTGTCCTCCGGTGCTCCTAACGGCATCTACAAGATTTCACAGACCGGAGGAAAACAAGCAGTAAGAGCTGATCTGAGGTCTGCTGTCCAGCTGCCGTCTATGAGAGCCGGCTGTCAATCACTCTGAACTCCGACCAAACGGTCAAACTAGGCAACGCTGATCAAATATGAATCAATATTCTTATATCAATAGTTACTGTAATGTCTATTTCCCTCCTCAGATGTTCTCAGAATCATCTTGTAGTGCACGGTTTAGCTGGAACATGAGAAGGTTTGAGACCCCAACGCCATTGTGAAATCTGTTGAAGGAACGGTTCTGGTCACGTGACCGGAGCTCAGCCAATAGGTAAGAAGGAGAAGTTGCTGCTACTGCTCGACTCCATTTTTTCTTCTCAAATTAAGCGTTTAATTAATTTTTTTTTACGAAAATGGAACACGGCAGTGCGGATAATTCTCACCGAACCCGGTGTGCATCGTTGTTCTCATGCGTTAAAACATTTGCATGCAGATTTTTCAAATTCCCACACCGCAGTTAGTTTTGCATCGCACTGGTGAGAAAGGTCTTTAAGTATTCTCTTACAAGGTCTCGACAATATTTGGTGCTAAAGCACATCAACCAAGAGGTTGAAATCAGCCAGGGAGCACACTCCCCCAGTTCAGGTTTAACATGGAGACAGTAGAAGAACAAAGCTGAAGACCTGCCTCATTTCAAGTCCCCTTTATTCCTGTTGCCAAGGCACATTGATCCATAAACACTGATATCCATGTGGACATAGCATATATACACACACTGATGATATGTTACTAACACAAGCTCTCTCTGCGTCTGAATCTCACGCTAACATGCAAACTCATTCAGTATCATATAATATTTTTTCATAATGATAACCTTGAACAATGCGATGCTGGTAACTGCTACATAATATCTATCGATTCCATCCGGTGTGATTTCCTTGAGTAGCTCGGGCTGAAATTACTTGTGTGTTCAGAACTGAGCATTTCAAACAGACTGCCGTATACCTCAGCAGCAATCAATCAGCCTTAATCCAAAACCAATTTACTCCGCCTGAAGAGGAAAATATCTTTTAATCTCTCGCCGACAATCCCTGATTGCGGTGCGGAGCATCAGTTGACAGTCAAACTGTGCCGCTTAGAATGGGATGTTTATATTGGATTTGTGGTTGCCATTTTTACACACACATGAATGAATAGTCAATTTAATACCTGTGAGTACAGTTTTCCCTTCCCTGATGATGGGATATTGCTTTTCCACGACATCTTTTCCAACAGCATATCCTGTTCTGTCCTCCAAGACACTGTAGCATTGAGACTAACACAGAGCTGAATTCTGTGTGTTCAAACTGGAGAGAAACAGATCTCACTCTGGATTCAAGATTTCAATATAAACATAAATGTGTGGAATATTCATTGTACCTCTGACATTAAGCCATCTGTTGTACATGTGTTGTACTGCTTCCTTCAAAGCAGGAGGTGGATACCTCTGTCAGGAGCAGGACAATAGTCGTACTGAACCCGTGACAACCTCGCTGTGGAGTTGGAAGGGAGAGATGTTTGCATCTCATCTCATCTCGTCTGTCCGTCTGTCAGCAGTGTGTCAGAAAACTAAGAATGGATTACTGTAAGTGGTTAAATGTGGTTATTTGTTGGAGCCCCACCACCTCCACTGCAAAATAAAGAAAAATAAAGAAAGAAAAATAAACAAACAATATTGTTTATTTTAATAACATCAAATATTTAAAGTGAAGGGAACTTTGCAGTGTAGTTGTTGAGCATCATCTCCAGCAGACTGAGCTATGCAGCCCACTAGATCATCATCATCATCATCATGTGCTGATCTTCTCTATATTCACAGCACTAATGAGAGGACAATAACAACAGTCACAGTCTCCTCTGGCTATGAACAATAACGCGTCAGTCATTTTGCCGTCGTACATTCTCAGCAGCGCGGTCTCTCCGAGCCCCTCGGTAACCAAACTAATTGAGGGCCATATGTAAGCAAGTAGTTCTTGCTTTAGAGTAGCGCAGGGAGGGAGTCTTACAAATGAGCCCCCCTGGAGGGAAGCACAGCTGAGCCACGGTCAAGCAGAACATCACCACGGAGAACAAGACAGAGCGAGCCGGGGACAGCTCACCCAGTGGCTCCAGCAGACAAAACTCATGGACGGCACTCAAATTAGTGGTGGGAATGCAAAGTGCTGGATGCAGTTAGCAGTGTAGAAAGCTAGCTGGTTACTACATGGGAACAAAATGGTATCAAAGTAATAAGAAAATGACTCCGCTGTCATTTGAAGCAGGCATTAAATGACGCTGTTGGTGTTATTTGTTCTTTTTCAGTACATTTATTTGGAATGAAGGAACTGTACTGGACCTGGATGTTTGGAGAAACTGAAAGACCACAGTGGTTATCCCTCTGTTATCCAATTAAACATCGCAGTACGGTTTGCTTTAATATTGATTCATAGAAGAGGTCAAAGGTGTTGAGTTCAACAACAGTTGATGTAAAAAGCAAGAAGTGTACCACCTATTGACTGGATGAATAATGAGCTTAACAGACGCCAATAGTGAGGGCAAACCGTGTCCTCTACCCTAAACAGCCTGCCCACCCCGGCTTTCTCTCCGTGTTTCAGCTTCCCAGCCGAGGAGCGCTTGATTAAGAGGAGGCTCGTGGGTGGCTGTTGTTTTACTCCCTATTGATCCTCGGAGCACAACTTTCCATCATGCAGAGAAGGCCAGGGCCAAAGACGACAGCTAATTAAGATGGCTAATCACTTCATTTCACAATGGCTGCAGGCTTTGTCACTCTTCTTCCCAGCACCTGTTGTTTGGTATCAGTGACATGATTAAAAAAAAAAAAAGCTGGGAATTTCAAACATTACTGATCTGCAGGAACTGTGCACATCAGAGATGGGAAGGGTGGTAAGACAGGCAATCCTGGGATAAAATGTCCGTACTGATGGAGCTTGTCTGATTAGACGCTGACATAGAGGGCCTACTAAGCTATGGAAGGCCACAACACAACACGCTGGTGCCTTTTGAACAAAGCTTTGCAATGTTTGGATGTTCTAGCTATGAGCATGTTCGGGTCAGACAAATTTTAATCCTGTGGCATAAATATGAGTGTTGGCTGGTGAAATGTGCTATTTTGAAAAAGTAGTATAAATGAAGTAAAGCTTGGAAAGAGACCTGCTGTTATAGCCTCCCAACCAGGCTGATTATCATCAGCTGAGGATGATCACAGGTGATGAGCAAGGAGAGAGAGAAACCTTAAATAACCAAAGTATTAATTCAAGAGTGACCAAGAAAATATACCTGCACAAAGAACAGGTTTAGAAAGAAGAAGAAGAAAAGCACTTTATTAATTCCGAAGGGAAATTCAATTTTATTTACTTATTAGTTTATAGTAATCCCGGACGAGCCCCCAATTGTTACGTTCCCCAAAAAAGCCTGAATGACAGGGGGCGCTACTGAGAAACTAACAAACATAAACTGCACACAGAAATACTAATAAAAGGGTCTATTGGGTTCTAAAAGGAGACTGAGGGAACATAACTCCCCACAGCCGCCCACTAAATCTACCAACAATGACACACCAACAAAGAAGGGGACCCTCTGCAGACACACAACCAACTGAGCAGCCAACCTGCTGATGTAGCCTCCCAGCCAGGCTGATTATCAGCAGCTGAGGGGGATCACAGGTGATGAGCAAGGAGAGAGAGAAACCTGCAGAACAAGATCTGACATCATCCTTTGACCAGAACAAAAAGCATTAAAAGGTTCAGAGTATCTTCTGGTCATTAGATTTTCCTTTCACAAACGGATATTAAAAAAACAAAGAGTGCGTATGAGGACGGTGCTGCTGTGTAACTGAAGGTGATGGACATGGATCAGTACGTTGTTTTTAGAAACAATAAAAGATTGTGTCTCAGGGAAGAAGACATGAAAAAGTAACTAACTTCGGTAAAGTGTGAAAGATATTGATAGATTCAAACTTCCCAAATCAATAACTCATAACAGAAACGTTATTAAAACACCAACGAGGGCTCTTTCCAACCGTAGTGAGGTAGACAACGAGCTACAAACTCATTTTAATCACTACTAGTCTTTAGTCCTCCGAGCCGGACACATTACACCGGTCTCTGACGGGACAGGCCCACCTGATTTTCTCTGTGCCCCCCCACACTGTGATTTCTGCCTCCGCCACTGCGTACAACCACGAGGCCAATTCTAGTTCAAGTTGGACGACTCGTTGGTGCTCCGCTCAGGACATATTTTTAATATCCAAATCAATTTCTATACAGAACTAAACAGTATAATTCCCATCAATCACTAAAACAGAGGGACAAATAGTGTCCCAGTCATCACTTAGTGGCCTGTAATCATTTAGTGGCCTGTACCGTTCAGACCTGTGATGGGAAACGTGTCGTCAAACTGCAAATTAGGCGTGTAGTTCACGCTGCTTTGGGGTTCAAAGCCGCTCAGGATGAGAGGGCTTTAACTCCGACGCGGCGCACAGCGGAGGATAACGTGGTTGATGTACAAGAAAACTCCAAAGTCTTTACATCTCACTCCGTTGTCTTCTTTTTTATTTTCTTATTTTCGCAGAGAGAGCGCCTGTTCTCCTCCTTCATGTTTTAATTGACTGCTCTCTCCGAGTGTCGGGGGACCCCCGCACAACAGTTTGCCAATCCCCCTGTGATCATCACACCCTAACCCAGCCTCAGAGGGACCGGCAGACTCCGACGCCGCTCCATTATATCTGTATGTTGTCGGCAACCGGCGCCTAGGAATACATTGGGAGACGAGCTTGTTATACAGTAAGAATCCGGGAGGAAGCGAGTCACCTCGGTCCTTTTCAGAATCACTCTCCGTGAGGTATTGGATGCTGCTCTTTATGTCAAGTGGACTTATTCTGATTCTCAGAGAGGAGGGAGGCAAACATTACTCAACCGGTGAAGGTGGTGGAGTGTATTTATGCATGGCAGGCACAAGATCACCAAGCGATATTGATAACAGGGAACTCCATCTGGAAAGCCGACCTCAGCCTCGGTGTCACTCCCATCATTTATTTGCTCTTTTGACCATTCTGAGAAGTGATTTGTGCGCCGGGATAAACACAGCGGAGCTGAGCCCCGACCGGCGCTTATGAAAGGAAACTGTACGGGGATGATTTCCCACCTGGATTCAGCCCGGATAAGCAGTTTGAAACGGCAGTATACCGTTGACTGCATTACTGAGTCTGCGAGGCCGCAATATTGCATCGCTCCTTCATTGTCTGATGCCACTGCACCACAGCTCAACTAGAGGGGGGGGGGGGAGTCTAAGAAAAGAGTGTGAGAAGTTGAGTTAAATCATGCCAAGTTGTAGAACATACAAACTTAGTGAGAGATTATAGCTGGAGTCACTTCACATCAGGCAGATCCACCAGGGAGCTAATAGAGACAGGAGGAACAGGAGGAGCTGTCTCTTCTCACTCTTATCCATTGGGGGGATTGATATGCTGGAAAAAAAAGAGGGAAGGGAATCACAAAGGATGAAGCTGAGAGATCCAGGCTCCGCTACGCATTGGGCCTGTCATCTTCTGGAGCCATTTTGATATTTCCTCCCGTCTTAGGCTCCTCTCAGATTGGCTAAGGGCTGTTTTCAAATGCACTCCACTGATCAGTCTGGGGGAGGATGAAGACGAGGGAGGTTTGCAAATCCAAAATAGTCGACTGATAAGAAAGGAGAATGTGATATTTAATGTCCTCACATGTCAGGTGTCAGTTGTCAACACACTGGAGCTGCCTGTCTTTGGATGAGACTTTATTTTAGCGATACTGTGGGTGACACATCTAATAGGCATTTAGCTATCATTGTTGCTTTGACTGTGCTGCCGCCGCCGCCGCCGCCGCCGCCGCCGCCGCTGCTGAAGTATACGTTGAGATGTTGGCACATTCTCCAAACCTGGATGAAATTGTGTGTTTGAGAAGGCTGAGAGAAAGCAGGATAATTGGACTCCTATGGATGGGAAAACCGCAGGATGTGGCGAATGTGAGCGACGAGCCACCGCGTCAGGATGTATTAAATGGAGCAGGTCATCTGTAATTATGCCCCTGTTGCAAGGAGGAAGACATATGATCATTGTGTCGCAGTTTTTGTGAGTGTTTCAACCTCCATTTTGATGTAAAGGCCACCAGAAGGAAGCCCGCTGCTGACTCAGACCTGCTTCTCTTTCATTTTTCAGATTGTTTTCCCCACACTGAGAGCTGATTGGTTGATCCCCTCCACCTCTGTATACACAGAGCGGGCAGATGGCTGTCCCCAGAGTCCTACCTTTTCTGTCTTTATCGGTAGCAGCACAACTGCAAAGAAATGGGGACGTCTTCAGATACCCTTCAGTCATTCTCTAAAGCAAGGAGCAAATAACGTCTGCTGTCTGAGGGGAACTTCACAGAAGCAGTCGTCCTGGAATAATTGCTTCAAACAAATTAGCTCTTGAAGGTCCATTAGGCGAGCATTGTTCCCATCAAACAGTGTGTGATACTGAGGGATGCTCAGAGGGCCGGCGTGAAACAGATGGAGCCATGTTGTCCACATTTCAAATGATGATTTAAAGCCGTAATGATTACCTCAATTTAAAGACACACTATGTGTTCAAGAGCTCAGATCTGTGATGATCTGCTGGATTAGAGAAAACAAGTCATAGTTATAATGTTGTCTTGCAACTTCTTATTCCACTGTTCATGTTACATATCCTGATTATATATTCATATGTGTCTTCATGCAAAGATAACAAAAACAGGGATTTATTCATCTCATATTGTGCCCATATCAGGTATGGAATCAATCTGCAGATGCAGATGTCAGTTTTTGAGCCACGACAAAATCCAGAATGTGGCCTGCAGCAGACTATGGTAAGGCTTGTTTTTAGCCTAGCCGATTGTCTGAAATGCCTTTTGTCGTCACGCCGTTGTCACGGCTTAGCGCTCCAGCCTCGGTCTGGCTCTCATTCACATTAACGGAGGAATGGAAATAACTCTGGATTCAGCTATTAGTGCGTTTACAACTTTAAAAACCTAATGATTTAAATCAGGACTATTAGAGTGATCGTACTGGGGAGTTGATTCACCTCAAAAATAAATGATCCGCTGAGTTACAGACGTCTCTTTCCCAATGGAAGTCTATGGGAAAAACCCTTGTTGGGCATCAATGCATCACGTGACGGACACAGAGGTTGTAGTACCGCCGTTTGGACACTATGAAAGTTGGGATCAACAACCAGCGCTCTTCCTGGAGGGTTGATTCGTGCGTGCCGTACATCAGAGCCCAGTCAAAGTGAAACAAAATTGACAGCAATTTATGAAAGTGTGTGATTCCCTGCAGAGAGGCGGCAGCTGGAGAGACGGAAAAGATAGACTCGCCTCTTCGTTCCCTCAACAAATAAATGTATTAATTTGGTCGGCTTTAATTTGTGCAAACCGAACCAGACTAAATAGAAAACAATTCCACTCTGAGTCCGAACGCCCTGAAGTCAAACATTTCTTACATTTGAGCATCTCACAAAATCATTTATTTGTGGATTCTAGAAATATTCCTTTTATTTTCCACAGAGTTTACTCCAGCCAATCACCGTAGGATGTTTAATTGCGTCATTACATTAGTCAATCACATCGTGTACTGTACAGACGGAGAGCTGGTGGCACCGCCCCGTATCGAACTGACTGAACCAAAGTGAATCTTTTATCATTCACAGTTTGAACTGGTTAGAAGATAAATACGTCCGGCTGAGAGAACGAATGAGAATATTTTAGATTTATATCATTCAGTTTTCAAAGACAAAAATAACCCCATACTATCCTAATGGGCAGTGATGTGTGTGTGTGTGTGTGTGTGTGTGAGTGTGCGCACATGTCTTCATGTGTGCTAATGATTCTGAGAATTTCCCAGGGTGTTGTTAGGAGGAGCCGGCAGACTCCTCAGCTTCGATTATGTATCCTCTTTTATTCAATCATTGCATTGCTCTATAGCTGACATTTGGTCAATACTGCAATCTTCTAGTGATCAGAATATGCCAGACAGTCTGCTCCACAGAATTCCATTAGTTTTGCCTTCAGATTGATGCACTAAAACAAGATATTGAGTGAGAAACAACAATTTGAAGACGATCTCCGAGTTTTATTCTGGCCTTTGAAGGATATTGAGTCAACAGTTTATACGTTCCTAAGTGTCTGGCATAGTCTGCTGTCCATATATTTAGGATTTATAGAGGAGATCCGCCACCATAATATGTACACACTCATTTACAAATGCATGTTAAGGTCATATATTTGCATAGATAAAAACTATATATTGGAAGATTTCCAATAAAATGTGCCTCCAGTGTCCTGGGTGATAGTCCTGTGTTTGTTTGACCCATCCATCCAAGTGGGTCTATCTACATGTGCACAGTACTACAGGACACGCCTACTACATAACACACTCTCCAAACGGTTGGGTTTAGGCACCAGAACTACTTGTTTAGATTTAGGAAAAGGTCATGGTGTGGGTTAAAATAAGTAGTCAATCCCAGAAGTTATCTCAGGAGATGTGTCGTGTAGCCTGCAAGACTGCAGATAGACCTTCTCCATCCATCCGCCCAAACGTCCTCCTCACGCAGACATGGTCCTGCTTTATACTATGTCAGCTGACTTCCTCCTTTGCTCCTGTCATGGATGGCTTTAATATTTCTCATTTCCCATTATCTTTGTGGGCTGCTGTAAACATCAACAGCTCAACAGAAGGCTTGAAGTTAACCAGATCCACACAGATCCATCTACACCACTCAGGCACTTACAAGGAAGGCATTATAAACCTATTTGGAGACTAAAGCATGCCGCCTAAAAACAGAGGACAGCCCGCCAAATTATAATCTACAGATGAAGTAAAGGATTTAGTCAGATCAAGGAGCCACAGCTCACATAGCTAATGGCAAGACAGCATTCAGAACCAACACCGATTATTCTATTATTCTAGTTTCCTATACGTTTCAGTTACAGAAGCAACGAGGCCTTTTAACAAACATATTGTCTGTCTATATGCCCCCGATGTAAACGCTGACCTGAGCAGCTCTGTTCTTATTGTGCTCTTATAAACATCATCATCATCATCATCATCATCATCATCATCATCATCATATCACTGAACTGGTACGAGCTGGTGCTCGTCTTCCTCAGAGGAGACACTCTGCTGGTTATTTTTTGACTTCCTCGATAATTAACGGCCCCTTCGTCCTTTTTCTTTGGCTGCTGCGTCACCTCGTCTATTGCTCTGGAGACAGAATGCATGTCTCCATAGATCGCCACAATGTGAATATTTAAAGGAACCAGCATGAATAAATCAATGCCCTACAACTGGATGTACTTATCAGCAGCCAGAGCTGGTGACAGACAACTGGATCAAACCCAAACAGCCTCTGGTTGAGATATATCCTCCTTGACTGGGATTCAAATACTGAATGTGCTGCAAGAAATCCTGACCCCATATGCTCTTTGGTGAAACAGTGAAATTAATTTCTACTTTTTATAAGCTGTTTTATTAGTATTCAATCACGCCGCTGTACTCTCAGTACATGCTGAGCCGGGTCTTTTTAGTGATGAAAACATCACAAATCTGCTACAGAAGCAGCAGCGTTGCCTGGTTGTCAAATCGTTGCAGTGAAACAGAACAAGAGTTCACGCCTCTGTGGCAACACGTTTTAAATAGTTTTAAATATTTAAACGTAGGGTTTGTAGTGCTGGTCAAACACATCTTTTATTAGGATTTGCTGAAATTCTCTTTACATCTCGACAGCAATCAATAAATCAAATGCTCTGACCTGGTGTCTGTGGCTGTCGCAGGACTGTCCAATCATTTCATTCAGGCCTGAATGAGATGATTGGACGAGCTGACTGCCTGTCTGCCTGCGTATACTCACTGGTGCACTCACTGGGTGTCACCGGAGTCTTCCTCCAGCTGTGAGTACTAACAGCAGCTATGTTTAGCCTTGTTTACCTTCATAATGCTTCATAAGGCTGTAGAGGAAATGTTAGGGGATCACCAAAGTCATTAAGATTCATCCCCTGGGCATCACGCATGTCCATCGAACAGTTGTTCAGATATCTCAGTCTGGACAAAGTGGTGGAGACTGACCAACTGACATCCCTAGAGCCATGGCTAAAGAGTTCTCATACAAGGCCCGATGTTTCTGGGTTGTGTTGGGTCCAACCAGAATTCATCTGGACTTAATGCTATTGAATCCAACCTGGAACAAAGACGTTCTGGTTCTAGGTTTCTAGGGTTGCCTTCCGTCCCTCGAATGCAACGCCACGCTACCAGAATGCATTGCACGGCTGCTTACAAGATGACAAACCAAGATGGAGGCGACCAAAAACCAAGATGGAGGCGACCAAAAACCAAGACAGCGACTTCCAAAATATTGAACTTGAGGCTTCCAAACCGTCGTCCACAAACCAACGGGTGACGTCACGGTGACTACGTCCACGTCTTATATACAGTCGGTGGTAAACTAATTTTACTTCCACCTCAACCAAGTAGAACATTAAATGTTTATTACACACCTACAATAATCAGTAATAATAATCCAAACATGTACTATATAATAATACCGCGTGTCGCATAACAATAAAAATACATAAAAGTACTTTTACTTTTAATTTCCATTTTTTCTGATTGTACTTTTGTGCTGCTGTGGTGAACACGGTGAACACGGTGAACACCTGTAACCCGCGGTACACAATGTAAATGCACGATTACAGACTTTGATGACGGCTTGTTTGTTAATGAGATTTATATTAATGTCTAAAGATAAACGTATTGATGGTAAAACTAAACTAAACATGGTATATTATCTGTAATCTCGATGCTGCTGAGAAGGCCGCAGCAAGACGAGCACAGAAGTTGTACACAAAAGAACAAAATGCAATCAAAGTCATATAAAAGAGAGAGCAAAGTAAAAATCTCCCAACATACAGTAGATGTGCCTCTGCGCTGTCGACGTGGATATAATAATGAAGGAACCTTGGCCTTCACCGGTATTGCCTCCCTCGCAATCCCATAGTATCAATTGAGTCAATCAGAGCTTATTCCAAAGGCTGGGGTAGGACACCGGGACCTTATTTCCAGATAGAGCCTCGGCATTATCATTCATATTAAACAATAACCCAATGGCACTTATTTTCAGAGAACAATATCAGCGGTCAATCAATAATGCATCCAAGGTTCAATTTGAAATTGATATTCTGCTTGCAGTTAATATCATGTGGCTGCTCGGCTACAGCTCTGTGTCTATGAAGGAATTACCTGGCTAAATAATCAAAGGCTATATAGCGTGAGTGGCTGCTACACAGCAGATATTTATCTCCTGGGAGGACGGCTTAATATCGCAGGAAACATTAATATAAGAGGAGGATAAGCAAATACTCGTGGAGATAAGATGACTGCTATCAAGCAGCTAAACGATTTTCGACTACCACATGTCAATAATGGGAAAGCTTATGCATTTGTAAAAGTTCTGCTTTATTGCCGATTTACATAGAAATTGCCTTATTTGAGACTAAATAAGGACTTCTTTCATTCTCTTATTATAGCTCTTTATCCGAGGTCTGGGATAGGATATGGTATTGATTGAGAGTGTTCCTGTGCTGGTACACTGCACTGATGGAGCAATTTTCAACACTTAACAATGGCCTTCTCGTTCTATGGCTGCTTATCAGAGGGGATAAGAAACACAAGTACTCAAGTACTACTCTTAAGTACAGTACAGTATACAGTACTGTTTATGAGATATACTACTCTACCTACTTGATTACTAGTAGTTACCAATCTGCAGATTCAACATATAAACCCAAACTCACCCCATGTGTTGGCATCAGAATGTGTTGGGGTGGCTGAAGACCAGAAACACAAACACTAAGATGTCTTCAAATGAATATGGAACATTCTTGCTATATATATATATATGCATACATATATATATGTATATATATTTCACGGAAATAGTTCACTGAGATGTGTTTCTGAAAACATTTGAGGAGAGAAATAATTCTACAGCTGCTGAATCTGTCTTTATTTTAGATCAACAACGTTTAGTTTAAAAGATTCTCTGGAGTTTGGAGAGGCGGCGAGTTGCGTCGGACGCCCGTGATTTACATAAAGTAGACTAGACCTCAACTTTACGCAAATGAGGAGCGGGCGTCATGACGCTCCGTCTCTCGATTCGCGACGCGACGCTACCAGAATGCATTGCACGGCTGCTTACATAGACAATGAATGGGAAGCGTGGAAAGGACGGATCCTGTGGATACGCACCATCAGTCCACGGCCCCAGGAAGCGGCGAGGTCCAGGCGAGGGGTGCTGTAAAGCCGGTTGGTGTACACCGCCACGGAGGAAATGTGTCCGGTGAAAGACACAGAACTGGACACATTCAAAGACAGGAAATAAAACAAAGAGGTTGGAAGTTTCCTCAGTGGAGGTTTGCTGCTTCGCCAGCATCCGTTCCTCACTTCTTCTCTCATATTGTATGGAAACACAGTTTGAAGCTATTTCTGACGCCTGCTCAAAATGTAAAAAAGCCCCTGAGCTCCAGACGCGGTTCTGTAATAATGTGGTCCATCACGAGCCCGTAAGGTAAATGAACGTAACACTTGGTGGCAGGATTCTGTTATCCATGTAAACAGTGAGGCTGAGGACATGCATGAAATACAGCTGCCTCCACAGACGCCCACAAACGCTTATTGATGAAAATATTATGGCGGATTGTGCTCTCCCTCTGTGGCTCAGCGTCAGAACACAAAGACCATAAGAATAATTATCATTTCAGGAGAACAAATATTACCCCTTGGGCTCCAATTATTTTCATGCATTTGCTCCTTCAGTGTTCAGACTAGATGCTTTTTTAAAAAGTAAAAAAAAAAAAGAAAACGTGTTTCGCTTCCATCCTGTGTGTAAAGATCGAGCTGCTGATCATGATGCATGATGAGGCTATGGCTCATGGAGATATATGGACATGACTGTATCTGACGCAGGACTCCAACATGACACAGGAAGTGGTTTGACTGGAAGGATGCTGCAGATGCCAAACCAATCCAAAACCAAGGCTGTACTTAAATACTCTCTGAAACGTTACCTTGCAGCTATCTATGTTTCTGCATCTTGGTCATGGTCTCCAGCTAGAGGTGCCAGTTGTCCCATCAGTAAGCAAGTTGTAGCAACAACAAGTTGTTTCCAACAACAAAAGAATTCACTAAACAAAAGAAAAGATCTAAACTACCTTAGAGGAGGATTTGCCTTTAACCCCAAATCACTAACTACGCCCCCAGCTGTACATCATCAGTGTAAATAGTGTAGGAAGGTTGTGCACTTCTTTTCCTCAAGTGGCTGCAGCTAGTGAAATAACTTCTATAAGTTTATACAATAGTACTTGACTCACCCCAGTTCACATCATCCCTTCTAATTCTCTTTAAACCTGCAATTACTGTGGGACAAGTTGAAAAGACAACAGCATCATATCATCAGCATATAAAGATGTTATGGTGAACTTGTAAGCAAGCATCTGCCTGATGTACACATCCAGTACATCCAGTACTGACAGGTTATCAGAGCTTTTACACCAAAACCATGAGCTGAAAGACTCAGTGGAGCTGCAGAGATTCTTTGTTGGTTCACCACTACGAGCAACAGCTTTCACATTACACCAGAAATATTTATAAATCACTATTTTAAAAATATTGTTTCCACATTGTTTGACAACATCCCATTTGCAGTATATAATTTACGGTGCAGTGTGAATGATCTGGTGGCATCTAGTGGTGAGGTTGCAGATTGCAACCAGCTGAAGCATCTCCCGTTTGCCAAGCGTGTTGGAGAGCTACGGTGGTCGATACAAAAACACTAATGTCTTTCTCTAGAGCCGGTGTTTGGTTTGTCCGTTCTGGTTTACTGTAGAAACAGAAATAGAAATAAACGTCTCGTTCTAACCTAACAAAAACACAATGATTCTTATTTTCAGGTGATTATACACTAAAGAAAACATACTTATTAATATTATATTACCCCCTAAATGTGACACACTGGTCCTTTAATACACAGTTTAAACTGGAGTTAATAATAAAAGTGTATTTAATATAACTCATTATCCTGTATTCTCCAGCGAACACAAGCTAGCAAATCTCTCTTAGTTATCAGGACTCTCTCCTTTTAAGGCCGTTATTCACGTCAAATAATATAAGCTCATTTAATGTAGTATTATATGTTGTATATTATGTTATTGTGTCCCTGTAACGTCTCCGTACGTACATCAGGCCATATTTATGCTGCGACAGCTAAATCAGTGATTGACCCATTTAATGGAAAATGACCGAATACAGAGCTGAAGACTGAAGCCAACTTCTGCTCCATGCAAAGAACTGGTATCATCAAAGACAGAGTAAAGTTTATTCCAACTAATTGGCAGCAACATAAAAGGGAGATTGAGCAGCATTGGAAGACACAGAAAATCTATTTTTTTTTTTTTTTTTTTGAAATTTATCTAACTGTTTTCTTTCATACGGCAAAAAAACAAAGCATTTGCTCGTTAATGATGAAAGAGCTCCATAACTCCCATGTTGACTGACGATCACTGAGATGTATGACACCTCTCAACTTGTCATAGAGGAGTTATTTGTACTCTGCTGCGATCCATTCTGTGAGGAAAGACCAGATGTCCCGTCTTAATTAGGCCGGCAGTGATGTTTTTAATGACTTCTAGCCCATTACAGGCAACGCAAGAGTTTCAGATCTTCCTCCTGTCACTCCTGTGGGCCTGCTGCTCTTTGTCTCAGGCTGGAATGTGAATTTTGACACATTTAAATCCTCCACAGACAGTCAGGGAGAGAGAACGTGCACTCTGTGTGTGTGTGTGTGTGTGTGTTTGTGCAGGCGCGCAACAACGAGACAAAGAGTTGTTGAATCTGTTGTCGAAGAATGAGAGCAACTTTCCCTAATGTCTTCTATGTTGTTCGTTTATCATGCGCTCTTCATTTATGGGAATGTGGGCACGTATTGTAAAATATATTTAATTCATGGTATATAAAGTTGTAAAACTAGGCCATCGTAGTTGATGCAGGATCTGCTGTGTGTGCTCCTTAAATAATAGTGCAAAGGAAGGAAAAAAAACGCCCTCCAAGGAATCCGTGTAGTTCTCTCTCTAAGGTTTTGAGTCAGACAACACCTTCTTTTCCCTTTCTTCCCTCCCCCTTTGCTTCAGCTCTCTTTCTTCTGTTTGGTTATTCTGTAGTTCCGCTCCCCGGCTTCCTTTTTTTCCTTCTTGGCAGCTATAAGACACCATAATATTGTCAGGGAACGTCTTCCCTCTCATTCATTTTAAATGGATCACGGCTCAAATTATGCTCACAATGAAATAGCAGGAGGAAAGGCAGCAGAAGTTTAGAGCTGCAGATCAAATATGAATCTAATATATTTGCATGTGATACCCCGCCCTGTGATGTGTCAATGAGTAACATGTGCAGAGCCGTGTCGGAGGAGGCCGAGGTGAGCAGACGCCACCCTTCCCCGTCCTATCTGCGGCACACCAACCACCTCGAGGTAAAGATAGAAGTAAGTTTCTGAACAAATGTTATTGCTTGCTGTAATGAGGGTATAAAATGTTATTAATATTTTAGAACAAGCCCTATTTTTCATTTCTGAAACCCACTGTGGGGCTTCTTTTCAAAGGGTTTCAGTCAAAACCCAATGGGAGATTCAATTGACTTTAATCTTGCATTCGTTTGAAAATTTGAGCCCATTAGTTAACTTTGCCTTCTCTGTGCAGTTTTCATTGCATTTCAATGAAGCCGCTTTCCTGTGGTGTTAAAACACTAATAGTTGCTTCAAATAGCAAATGAGAGAGAGGGAATACGAGCAGGAGAGAGAGAGAGAAGGGAGACAGAGGGAGAGGAGAAGGTGGTTAAAACTGCCAAAAATATTATTGGGAAACATCTATATTTTCAATTTCAACATATATATATAAATATATATATATATATATATATATATATATATATGACCTTGGGGGGAGTTAGAGAAATCCAATACATGGCTGTGAGGTACGGTCATCATATATTTATGTGCTGGAGTGAATAATTTGCAGATTGAGTCACAACGTTAGGTATGCTGCGCCACCTTTCATGCTCTGACAACATCTCGCCTGCATCCGCACGGCGAGGCTAATTGGTGAAAACACATTGTGTCTGCGGTGACGAGAGGTCCGAACGGCCGTAATACAATAAAGGAAAGAGGGCGGGACCTGAATTATTCTCTTTGATGTCAGTCGGACCTCGGAAGTGAGACTCTCTAATTGCCACGGCTCTGTAGCGTTTCTCTTCTCTCCTCCGCTCTTTCTGGACGCTGTTCACATGTCTCTCTTTCACCTGCTGTCACCGCACTCAGCTCGAGCCCAACTTGGGAGGTTTCCTCACCTAAGGCTAGCTCATCTCCACTCAGTATGATGGATGTGAATGCTCTTCATACAATATATCCCCTTTAGACTTTAAGTTCCGAGCATCTTGGAAATTGCCTTTTTTGGATTCATGAGCGAGGGCATTGAAAACCTCCCAGCAGTGCTTTCACCAAACATTTTTCAAAAGGTGTTTGTGTCACCGAGCTCATCTAGCTCTCCACTCAGCCGGCCCCTTCCGACCGGCGGCCTCGCCCCATCACAATAGGCGTGCACCCGTGGCGGTCAGTGGATGTGACTGCATCCGCTCCGTCCGCTGCCTTTTAACCAAATGTCATTATGCTTTTCATCGCAGGCTAAACAGCTATCTTATTCACCCAGAATCCCCATTAATGAAAAGTAGGTCAAGTGCAGAGTTCCAAAAAAGGAATGCCAAAATCTCCCACCCCTGCACTATATCCCGCCGCCAGCCCGACCCCGTGGAAAACCGTGCAGAGAAGAAACTCTCTCCAGCGATTTGTCACGCTTCTCAGCCGGCTCTGGCTCACGTTAAACGTATGTACACATCAAAGGGAATGATGCGAATGGCTATTTCCAAAAGCGCTCTCTGCATTGTTAGATTACTTAAATGCCTCTCCTGCTGGTGAGGAAGGCTGCGTCAAAGCTCAAATGAGTCAACACATCTTATAGAAATGCCAAAGTATCTCATGGATTTCATAGAATGTGCCTCGGTGGGATCCCTCCTCCTACCTCGGTGCGGTCGGTCCCTCATCAAATGAGAGCTCGTGTTGTTGTTTCTGCTGCCTCTGTTTAATCAAGCGGCCCCATCCCCCTCCCCAGCATCATCACAAGCTACTGACACAATGCCTGACTAATCCTACGCCCAGCTTTGGGATATGGCACCCACACAGTCAAATGAGCAAACAAAGAAGCTTAAGTCCTCTATACTGGATTAAGGAGGTATAGGAATAATGGTGGGCCATAGATACTCAGTGAGCACGGCTGCTGTCGGCTAACCCCGGGCACCCAGCCACACCGAGCCCAGTGTCTCAGACTGTCTGAGCCCGGCCTAGCTGAGCCCATCTGTCACGACCCCGGTCCTGGACCTTTGGTAACACGCAGTGGGTACTCTGACCATCATCAGCCTTGTCCATGAGCATCAACTTACAGCTGACCCTGACCTGATGCCGAACTGGACCAACGCACCTCTCACTGGGCGGTCGCCGGTCTCTGTTCCTGGAAACACACCTCAGCTCAAATTAGAACCTGTCAATAAAGAAACATCCTCTGAGCAGTTTTCCCCACAACATTCATGTCTGAAACACAGAACAATCAGTGTTGACATGGGAGCTAAGCTAAGCTAAGCACATCCTGCCTCCAGCTCAGTGCTGAAAGAGGAGCTCCACACTACATTGGTAATCACATATGATGTTAAAGGTACTATATGTCACTTTGTTATTAATGACACCGGTGGCCGTTAAGTGAACTGCAGTCGGCATCCTGTTGCTCGTACTCCATAGGTGCGAGCGATCGTTCCTGGGCATCGTGACATTACATTACAATCATATATCACCGTTACTATCTGTAATGTCCAATCACCATGACACTAAATAGCTCGCCATTTGCAAATGACTTCATCAGCTAACGTTACGATGCAAAACCGTCCCGAGTCCTTTACGTAGAAATCAGTCCACAGGCTGTTAAAGGCAACCGAGAGAGTCGGGGACGGTCTCAGTTTTTAAGTTACATTACAATCTGTTCCCACAGCAGCAATACGAAGCAATTAATACATGTAAATTGTTACATATAGTACCTTTTAATACATTTCTCATAAATTAAAATGTCTGGTATAATATAAGTGAAGTCAACTCCGGATGCATCAAACGTTCTTCATCATCCAGATGTGCTCTCACCCCGGAGTGCTTCATGATGAATCACACTTAATCATAAATTGGAGGCGTGTGGCCGATTGAAAACAAAAATAATGACATTATTATTATTGTTATTATTAATTATTATAGCGTTACAGGAAAATGCATCTAAGAGCAGTATGTGAGCCATTCAGACGCTGAACGCACGCAATATCATCCAAGAGATTTTTATAGTATTAAATGTGAATTGCACCGTGAAGCTAAACTATTATCTCTTTAACGCTTTGCCGATATCGTAGCTCGCTGGCCTCGAATCACAGCTCGTCATCTCAAGTTGGAGCCATAGTCTACTGCTTGGATTCTGGCACCCAACAACACAGCCAGACCATATTTTCCATACGTAGCTTCAGCCTGCTGCTCTGAGGTGATCCGTATTTCGCCTCCAGTCTTTTCTTTGTTTAGCCTGCAGCTAACACCGTGACGTCATCGTGACATCGGCACGTCTATCGATCCAATCAGATCGTGACATCAGCCTTCCTTCTTTCATTTAGAGGAAGAAATGCTGCTGCCTTTATCACGGTTACTATTCACCGTGCACATACAGCCATGTTATAAGCTGTTGTTTTAGCAGCGATGGCAGCCAGTGTGTGCATTGTTTCTGCAGGATGGAGGATGAGCAGACTAGTTGTGTAATGAAAGGTGGTGAGCATCCAACACAACAAAGTGTGGACTCCCCGATAGATGATGGAGCAGGTGGGATTTAATACTCGACTGGACTGTTCAAAGCAGGTGCTTTGGAGGGGTGTGCATATTCCTAACAGCATATGTGCTGGTGTGTGTGTGTGTGTGTGTGTTTATGGCAGTATTTCTGTTTGTATTTGTGTGTGTGTGTGTGTGTGTGAGTGTTTAAAGGCTCAGTCATTGGACCCGAGGGAAAGGAAAATGAAGGAAAAGGCACAGGGCAAAGTTGCAGCGTGGGGGTCTGTATCGAACCCGGGCCATCTACCCACGATCCCTGCTGCATCCAATTTCAGCACCAACGCTTCCTGTTAAACCCCATCAAACAGACACACGGCGGCACAAAGGAAAACCTCATCTCCACGGGAAACTAATCCGCCGGTGTGCGCTGTAAGCCTGTCAGTTTTTTTTTTTTTTTTTTATTGAAAGAAGTCATCACTCATTTCGCCAAAGATTAAAAGTATGGCTAAATTGAGAAAATCCGCTTAGGAATTCTGAATTTAAATAGTGAGTTGGAGGGGCAGCTCGGAGAGATGCTAAGGCTTGTGGGGAGCACAGACAGGTATGGGAGGTGAGATAAATTGAAAATATACATATTTGTTTTTGTAGTTGGATTTCCCATAACCATCAGACTGTTTTTCATTTTTTAGTGAAAGCAGAGGAGGGTGGGGGGGGGAGCTGGAAGCAGGAGGCCTCCCCATCCACACACACATACTGTAGGAAGAAATGAGAGAGCCTCGCCTCACAGGCCGCCTCCCGATTGGAGATTTCAGCTGCAGAGACGCGCAAGTGAAATTACTTCCTGTGACTTTAATTGCCTTGCTGTTGGCAGCGAGGTGTTTCAGCAGCAGAGGGATGCCAAATGCTTAACTCTGCCATGTTCGAGTCAACAGGGGTGTGTCCAGGAGGTGGCCTGGGGGGGCACAGGCCCCTGAAGGAGGCGGGAAGAAGAAGTTAAAGGACCAATATGGAATATATATATTTACTGATATGTCATCAGAGATTAAGGAAACACAACAACGCTACAGCCAGCATGTTCTCCTCTGACATTTCCATTCCGCTCCGTAACGTCTGTTTTAGTTCTGGTCGGTGTGATCCATCCTCTGACCGGTTCAACACCTCGTTGACACGTATGAAACAAACACAGCCTTCTGCAGCCGTGGAGGCAGACTAACCAACCGAATCAACAGAGATAACGTTAACGTTAGATTCTACCAACCTGAGAAGCCTCGACGCGTCTCTCTGTGGTCCGCACGCAGCTGGTTATCAAGGCAGCGAGTCTTTGAGACACTAATGCTGGCCAGAGCGTCTAGAACGGGGGTCAGCAACCTGCAGCTCTTTAGCCGCTCTCCAGTGGCTAGTGATTCTTTTTTTTTACATTTTAATTTTAATCATTATTGTAGACCGAAAGTGATTCTTACATTCTCCAATTGCAAACATGTGTAGCCTATACTAGAGATGCACCGATACCAATGGGCCGATACCCAAAGCCCAGGTATCGCTATCGGTATGGGGACTGAAAAAGTGGTATTGGTGCATCCCCTAGCCTTTACACTGAATAATAAAATAAGTTTTAACATTTCAGTAAACTAAACTGTGTGTCATATCCTGCGTACGTCTACGGCCCATCACTTATCCTCTAAGTTTGCCGATCCTCAACAGCGTTGGCTCATCTTGAGTTCCTCTAGCCACAGTCGGTTTACAAATCCAAAAAAAGAAAAATTCTTGGAGGAAAATGGAGAATTGAAATAGTGCGTGGACAGATTAGTTTGCTTTCTGCGGTGAAAAATTTGCAAACAACAAAAAAAGTAATTGAAAGACATTTCTAGAACAAACCCACTGGAAGCTTCCAGACAAATCTCCTCAAGACGAGTCTTCAGTGTCCCGCCTTTCGTTTGGGTCCTCACTTTATTAGACTCAATAGGCGCTATTACCTTCATTATAAGGCTACAATACAACTTGCGGCTCCAGATAGATTTGTTTTTTGCCTAAAATGTCTCTTCTGATAGTAAAGGTTGCTGAGCCCTGGTCTAGAAGGTAACCCTCAAATTGCGAAAATGTGCGCTAACTGCTATCGGTCACTCTGGAGGAGCGGACGAGCCACGGCTCCGATGTTACCCATTTGAAACGCTAGCTGTCAGTGCTACATATTGCTCCTTTAATAATTCATGTTGATTTTGTGGAAGTGTTCTAATAGAACAATCGGAGAGATGTCACCGTGAAGGCTACCACCTGTAGCTGACGACGTGGTGAAGACGGAGCTTTAAAGTTAACAGCTTTATGGTCCGATGAACTATCATTTATTTTTATTTAAGATGTAGCAAGTATTAGTATTAGTTATGATCCAAGGTTTTCTTATTCACATTGTGCAGTGCATGCTATCATTACATGGTTTTTGAGTATTATATCTGGTGTCAGGGATGCACAGATGTTTATTACTGGAATATTTACACACAGCTGAAGAAAGACTGAAAGACTGAAAGCTTAAATCGTGTTCTTTTATTTGAATGAATTTACCAAATCAAGTTAAAACTACAAGTAAATCCATGTCTCCCTTTTTGTGCATCACATGTGTGTGAGCTGTGCTTTCCAGCAGCCTCTCGTCTCTGAGATATTTCATGCACTGGCCAGAGAGCCTGTGTCTTAGGTGATAATTATGTCAGCTCCCAGACCAAATGATGTATTATTTATTTTGCAGTAACTCGCTGATCCCTCTCCCTCTAACTGCTGGCTGAGATGTGTGCCCCTGGAGTGGTCATTAATCTGATATCTGGCCGGCCTGGGCGCAGCCCCTATGATCCTGACCCAATCTCAGATCCTAATCCAAGGAGGAAGAGGGCTGCAGGCCAGGATTTGGAGGCCCCGGCTATCTCTCTCTTTATAATTGATAGGTTTTAGGCGATTATACGCTTCACGTGATTACGATCTATAACGATGTATTGATTGGACTGTAGTGGGATCCAACCGGGCTGCTTTTCACGCCAGAGACACCTACACCTCCTCTCTCCACCGGCCGCTATCTGGCTGCTGTACATTTTGGTTTGGAGCTATTTTGGACTTTGACATGAGGAAGACAGGCGCTGATACTGTGTGTGAAATATAACTCACGCACACACACACAAACTTACAGTAAGTTATTTCCTTGAACAAGGTTAGAACATTATATGAGGCTGATATTGGCCTTTTATTCTCCGTGGTATTTGGGTGGGTGAGTATCTTCCAGCTCTGATAATAACGGAGGTTTCTCCCTGAAACAGTCTGGAAAAGCAGACATGACATTTCCCAACGAGCTCTGTTCTGCTGATTTGTAGGTGAGAGAAGACATTTATTCTTCTAGGTTAAGACCAGACATAATTTAGTCCAGGTTCGAGAGAGTATAAATGTGTCAGTCATGGGTGGGGTCGGAGTGGCACCGGCCCAGAGTCAAATCTGATTGACCATGTCATTATGACTATATATAATGAAGCAGGAGAGAATGTAGAGCCCATCGAGAGGAAGGGAAAAGAGAAAGTGATGTAGTACGAGGAGCGCAGAGCGAGTATATCTACCTACCGTTACTGAAAGTGATGTGGTATGAAAGTAACGTGGTATAATAACGAGTAGAACAAGTGAGAAAGTCCACCAAGGTGTGAAACCAAAACTAAACGTCGGCGCTTGTTACGTGAGAAAGTCCACTTGGTTGTTATTTTATTTACGCTCGCTACGGTTTTACGTTACGTTATTATCTCATCTTTTTTCTAACCTTAACTAAGTAGCGTTGTTGCCTAAACCTAGCCGATCGTTTCACTAATGTTAACCACGTGGCGTTGTGCGTTTCTGCAACAAAGCTAATAATAAATTCAAACTATATAGCGCATTTAAAGAACTCAAAGACGCTTATGAATAAGCTGATATGAAACGTATTTTTGGTCCAGAAACGTCAACATTTAACGGATCTCTTGGTCTCTGAAGTATAGTCACTGAAACCTATAAGCTGATCTCACTTACTGGATTTTCTTTTGAACCTTTACTTGTTTTTTGATAAAATAATCTCAACTCAAGGTCCACTAACTAACCTATTCCAGAGCTTTCAACCATTTCACATGGTCTTAATTGGTGGATGCTGGCCTGGAATACTCTGGAAACCCTCTCCACCCACACCTTTCCAACATCGGATCAGGTAGAAGAACTAGTAAGAACTAGTTCTGATCCAGTAAACTAAGCTGGTTAAATTTGTAAATGCATGTTTTTATCTCTGTGAGAGAAGCACCATTTGAGTCTGGAGGTCTGAAAACAAATAAAACAGAGCTTTTTCAAAACAAAAAATCAAATCTCTAGAATGGAAAAATCATAAAACTCCATCTTTGCTTCACTTTATACAGGGATAACCAAGCTTTTGCAAAGTGATTCTGTAAGCTGCCAGAGAGGCTGCATGGCAGTAAAGTTGTGTTTAGGTTTTTGTCAGACTGTCGTTGTTATAAAATAAGGATTTGATCACCACAGTGCAGCAGCTCAGAAACGACTGCTGGTTAACATGTAGTATTATTATGTAGTAGTATCCGCTAGGGGACGGGATTCACTGAATTTGACCTGAAGTGTTTTGGATTGCACCTTTAAGTATAAATAAAACACAGAAGGATAAAACATGAAAGAAAACTGGAGTGATTCTAAAAGTGAGATTACATTTTTTAAATTGTAAAAATTGAAATTCAATCCTGAAATGTTGGCAGATATTACTGTAGTATGAACAACATGTCTACGGCATATCGTCCTTCAGTATGAGCTGCAACCTTCACCCCAGAAACACAGAGGTGTGAATGTTGCCCTGTGAAGCAGCAGAGAAGCAATGAGAGATAGTTAATTATGATAAGTGTGGACTGGGCTGTGATAACCATGCTCTCTGATCTCTATCACCTGGTCTCCAGCCCTGGGCTCTGAAACATGAAGGACAGCTCAGAGAGAGAGAGAGGAAGCTCAGACCAAACACCAACAAGCTGATCTACCACGGACACCATATCTGAGGTGTGTCATCGACTGTAGGACGACGATCAGCAGACAGAAACACCCCGCTGGGAGAAGCTGTCAGACGTATGACACTGAGCACACATGATGATGATGATGACCAACCACACTTCATTATATCTGGATAGATCTTTACTCTTTTCCTAACCACTTGTGTTGACCTCTAGGTCACGCTCAGACCGACATCAGCAAAACACAACAAATAAAGTTAAACCTGTTCAACTTTTCTCGAAATGTAACGTCACCTGGCAACACCTGCAAGTGTCCAGTCCTGGTAAATGACTTTGGAACATGTAACGGTGTAATTCTATTGTTTAAACATCCCTGTCTCCTACAAAATGACATTCCCACACAACTAAACTGCATTCTTAAGCCTCGTCCACACCGGGAACGTCAGGAATGTCAGCACTGCGTGGCGGCTGCGTTACCTGTTGTTTTGTATTTCGGCGTCCGTGTTAACAGGTCAGAGCAGCCACTCTGCGGCTCGGCTACGTCTCTTCTCGAGATTCGAAGTCTTGCCTATTTTTACCGCGAGCCGCGCGGTTGACAGCAACAACAGACAGTGAAGGTGATCTATTGACTGTATATTAACATCATACCAGCTACATTACTACAGTTTACATGTCTCTATCTGTAGAATATGTTACGGAGATGAAAAAATCAACACTTTCCTTCATTCGTTAACACAAGGCTTTTATTCTGAAATATGTGCCGGACAGTGTTGTAGAACATGCAGTGACTTGCAGAGCTCCATGAATGAATATAGTACGGGGTTTTAATGGTGGATTATTACTATTTTTTACTAATTACCACACGGTTCTGAACCTTTCTCTGTCTAAAATAAATATAAATGACATTTATAATGAAATGAAATGGTCGTTATGAAAGGAGAACTCTACGTAGAAAGAAAGAGCTGACAGCAGCAGAAACGCAGCTGATCTGAACACCAGACGCGTGAATCACGCAGCCGCCCCGCGACCGACATGAACTCTGAAGTATCTATCCAGTGAGGAACTTGTAGCATGGCGTCCAGTTTATAGTTCGGTTAGGTCAGGCCTTTCTGAATGTTGATGAATGTGTGCGGTCTGTCTGTGTGTTATTTGTAGTAACTCAATATGTATAGAAACAAACCTAAATATGTTGTAGCCTGTTTAAAGAAGAGTAACAATCATTGTCTGTAATCTTTACACAAACCCAAATCGTTCTCTTAAAATTCAGAGGAGATCAGTCGGAACATACGCTGAATATCTGAACTGACTAATCCCAGAGCAAAGAGCTGTCTGCTGGCTATATCTCCTTTCCTTTCTTAATCGTCCAACGCTGAAGGAGATAGGATCCTTTAACATCCCGTTTTGGCATTAAAACTATTCCAGCATACTTCGGGCTAGGTCACTTAGTGAGGATGCTTCCTGATGAAACAGCAGGTGTGTTTGTAACACACCTCTCCGAAGGTGAAGGTGCATTAATAAAAGGTTATTATGACTGCGTGTTGTGTTCAGGGCCCACACTGCAGAGAGCAACAAGCCCCGTCTCCCAGAATCCATCTATTTCAGCAGCAAGCCATGCAGGGAGAAAGAGAGGGAATTAAAGAAAAGCAGACAGAAGCACTTCTAGCTCATTCCAGCATTATGGCACATTTCCATTTTTCGCCTCGGTCTTAATCTCCATTGAGTGACTGTCATCACCCTCCGGCAGTAATTAGGCATGGACTCTGGACAACAACAGACGAGCCGGTCTAGCTCGTCTTGAGAAGCAAATTACCTTTAGCTTATGGTAAGCAATATTCTGTGCCAGGCAACTTTTACTGCTGATTAGCAATTAGCCCAAACTAGCGGCAGCCGAAGCGCTAATGTTTAATTTGCTCCTCTAATGATATACGGCGTTGTGGTGCAGGCGCGTGGGGATGGAAGGAGGCTTGGAGACGTATGGATTTCTACTTAATTCCTTTTCATTTACGACCTGACAGGCCCGCAGGTAGGAAAGGGAGGAAATTTCTTTGCGATTAGTAATGGCTGCTCCTCAAAGGGAAGGCAGCAGGCGAATGCTAAGAAGGCACACACACACACACACACACACTTTACTGTCTCATTTCTGGGCCCTTCCCAGCACATTCACCAGCTCAATTATTCACAGTGAAGTTTGAATAATAACAGCATTTTGTGTGAGAAAACAGAGTGATTACTGCGCTCGTCTCCTCCTTCTGTTCGGAGGAGCGGTTGTTGTGAATGTGAGCTGAACATACCTGGAGAGCTATTATTACAGAGACCCCTCTAGTAAACGCATCGCAGCACGCCGCCGCTGTGATAATGTTGTTTCAGCTATGAAGGCTGCGGCCTTCTGAAGGAAATAAGAGACGTGACATCGGTAAACATCTTAACCACACGTCGAGGTGATTATTCTGCGCTGCGTTTATTATCAAATGTGGCAAAAAAAGAGGATGATTTGTAATCTCTGGATCAGTTATTAACGTTATTAACATCCAGGTGAAATTTAAATATGTTCTGAGTTCGTCGCAACACAGAACAATGTGTTATCAACCAGACAGACAAATCTGAAGGATTAAAACAATCACCAAGAAAATAAAATCAGGTTTCAAAAATGGTGAAAGAATAATCAGTATTCTGTCCACTGGAGGCTGAAAACAATATAATAAAATAAAATATGTACCATTACAGTAGATAGCCTACAACTCCTCTTATTGGTCATAATGTTAACGTTAATGCTCCACAGGCAGACCACCCGCACCAGAGACTTCCTCCGGCCGGGACGGATAACTTCCTGTTAGCACAATGCTAACTAGAATGGGGATAAAATAATTCAACCGAGCGGCTCCTCTAGACGTTCCAAATGTTATCGGACCAAATCGATCAAATGGTGACGATGAAACGAGTCCTTTCACTCAAAACAATTACATGTTTAGAATAGGGCTGTCAAAGTTAACGTGATAATAACACGTTGACGCAAATTAGTTTTAACTCCAAACATTTCTTAAACACATTAAAGCAACTTGTGATTTTTAGGTTGTAGCGCCTCAGTTTTAAAGCTGAAGATACTGGTGTCATAGGAAACTAGAGAACCTGATGAATCCATCGGTACCAACCATGTCATACTACTGCTGCTACTACTACTACTGCTACTGTTGCTACTACTACTACTACTACTACTACTACTACTACTAGTACTACTACTACTACTATTACTACTACTACTACTACTACTACTACTGGTATCATAGGAAACTAGAGAACCTGATGAATCCATCGGTACCAACCATGTCATACTACTGCTGCTACTACTACTACTGCTACTGCTACTATTGCTACTACTACTACTACTACTACTGCTACTACTACTACTAGTACTTCTACTAGTACTACTACTACTACTATTACTACTACTACTACTACTACTACTGGTATCATAGGAAACTAGAGAACCTGATGAATCCATCGGTACCAACCATGTCATACTACTGCTGCTACTACTACTACTGCTACTGCTACTATTGCTACTACTACTACTACTACTACTACTACTACTACTACTAGTACTTCTACTAGTACTACTACTACTACTATTACTACTACTACTACTACTACTACTGGTATCATAGGAAACTAGAGAACCTGATGAATCCATCGGTACCAACCATGTCAGACTACTACTACTGCTACTACTGCTACTTCTACTACTACTACTACTACTACTACTACTACTACTTCTACTGCTGCTACTACTACTGCTGCTACTACTACTAGTACTTCTACTAGTACTACTACTACTACTACTACTACTACTACTACTGGTATCATAGTAAACTAGAGAACCTGTTGAATCCATTGGTACCAACCATGTCATACTACTACCACTGCAGTTTGCCATGTTCTGATTGGAGCATATTGTTTTATGCTAAATGCAGTACCTGTGAGGGTTTCTGGATCAATATCTGTCATTGTTTTGTGTTGTTAATTGATTTCCAATAATAAATATATACATACATTTGCATATTTTCCCACTCCCATGTTGATACGAGTATTAAATACTTCACAAATCTACATTTTGAACAGATAAAACTGTGTGATTAATTGCCTAAACGTCCTAGTTCAGAATCAGATCTGTGGTTTTACTTTAAGAGGTGACATTTAGTCCAACCTGAAGTCCGAACTGTGTTGTTGTCTCTGGGTTTTGAGGGTTTTGAGGGCTCAGCAGTGTCAGTTTGAACAAGCGTCTGCTGACTTGTGCTCAGGTAATATGTGTGTGCTGTACGAGGTGCGTCTCTTTAGCTCCTAATACCTTATTTACTGCAGAGACTGGCTTGTTTGCAAACAGAAGCAGGCGGTGTCGGAGGAGGCTCCGGCAGCTCCGGCAGCTCCGGCAGCTCCCACGGGGACGCCATAATCTGGGGCGGATTCCTGTTTAAACTAAAACGTGCTAGTGGGCCGGACTCGACAAATCAGGTGGACTCCACAAATCTCTGGTGGGCCGTGTCTGGAACAGGGGCTTGTTAAAAAGTGCAATGGGCGCTGTGGGAATAGCCCCTCTCCCCTCGGGGTTAGGGACTCCTCCTCTCTAATGAAGCTGGAGGATGAGGCTCGTTATGTGCTGCTGCCTGTTATTCACCAGCAGGCCGCGACTTCCTCGCTGCTCTCGCCCTCGTTTTCTCTTCCGCTGGATGTAGTGCGGCGTGGAACCAATCAGGTGGACCATTTCGGATCCTTCTTTTTCCCTCTTTCAAAGCGCTCCGGCGTTATAGATGCTTCAGAGGGGAGTGATTTAGAGAAGATGTGGCCCTGCAGAAGTTGAGACAAATGGAGGCAGTCAGGGCTGCTGGTGAACATCCACAGTCTGGACAGCTGTAGTGCTTAGATGGTGGCGATAACAATAAGACTTGTCTAGTGGGTCATTAGAGCTCTAACAGTGACAATCACTCACACACCGGCCACTGGATCCTGTTCTCACACACATGGAAACACAACAGGCTGCACTTTTATTACTCCATACAAATACAACCAGTACTCTATTTCCATACAGAGAGATCTAGTACGGTGACATATGGTACATGAGATGCTTTTTAGACCTCCACTGTTCGTCACAGTTCAGTTTAAATTCTCTATTCATGTTGATGTTTGAACATTATCTGGTTTAAAGGTCTGTTCAGACATGTTGAGTCATTCGGTTGCTGTGGACAACCTCACTAATTTATCTTTAGTTAGGAGTTGTTTTTTTGTATAGTGCCAATAAATGAGTTGTCTTTAAGAAACAGTGACTTCCTGTTAGATCTGATCTGTAGGCCACGTTGGGATTTATTTATATTTGTTTGTAAATCTCTGTGGAAATGTGCGTTTGTCTGGCGTTGGATTCTAGCCTTTATTATTATTTTTAAGTCCTTCGTCTAAAACACATAATGAGCACTCGTTTTAATAAGGGTTATATAAATAACCTTCATTATTATTATTATTATTATTATTATTATTATTATTATTATTATTATTATTATCAACCGCACCAGATGTGTTTGTTAACAGATGAAACCTTCATTGCACAACATGAGACATGGCTCTAAAAACTGCGACCGCCTCGATCTCGTGAGGTCATCGTTGCCCACGTGTGCATGCATTGCGCGGTCGCCGGTGATTGATTCTGCGCCGGCCTGGCTCAGAGAAACCTGCAGCTCACATCTGGCATCATCCCTCGGACCAGAACAAATGAAATAAAAGACATTTTTGCGGCGTTACGTCTCTTTTTTACAGACAATAACAACTAAAAAAAATCTGTTTCTTTATGATTCTCAGGGACTGTATGTCAGGTTTTACACATATAAACATTTTTAAATCATTTGTTATTACCAATGTGTGAACAGATTGTAACTTAACCTAAAAAATGGGACCTTCGCGACTTTCTGTGTTTCCTCCGTCAGCCTGTAGATGCTTTTAATGTGAAGACTCCGGGACATTTTCTCCAGGAAAATCCAACAGATGTGACGACATGCACATATTTCCAGCTCCGCTTACAGGACTAACAGCGTGCAACCACAGCTAATATTCAGTTAGAAATGGAGTCCGCTAACGCCAACAATGCTCGCTCACGTCTACGTAGTGCGAGCACGAGCGCGAGCAAGAGGACGCTGACTGTCGTTGACTTAACGGCCACAGGATGACGCTGTTAACAAGACATTTCTGATTCTTCCAGAGTCCCTTTAAGAATGAAATAGCAAAAATATAATCTGCATTTCAGTCTTTGTAGAAGAGGATCAACCAGACACCAGCACAGATCTTATTGTGCTTTCACAAACCAAATGTTTGTTTTGTTACCTTCAACTACTGTCTCCATCCCAGTCACACACACACACACACACACACACCAAATACAACATGAATGTGTCTCCGTCGTCAGTCCGGAGTGGACATCATGTGGTCTGAGAGGTATGATGGAGACCCACTGGCACCAGAAACACTGCTGCGGAAGTTTACAGCTGAAATAGTGAAAGTGAAGAAAATCAACCCAGCTGTAGATTTCAAATGAGAAGTAGAAGAACACAGCTGTCCTCCCTGACCGCGTGCTCCACTCCCAGGTTATTTGACTTCATATTACTATTCCCATGCACACTCCGCTGAGCTACGGCTGTTGTGTCTGTTGCTGTTGTGAAAGTTCAAAAGCAAGGTAGATATTTTTTTTTCTCTCTTTCCTCTTTCAAAGTCCACAAACTCAACTTTTCTCCAACCTGTGCAGCGGGTTTGCCCAGACTCTGGGGAGAGGTAGCATGGAGGAGGAACAGGGAACTCTCACTCATCTCCTCACACAAAAACACAGAAAAAGACTGACAGGCAACTGGTTCAAAGCTCCCTCTCCTCTCCCCCTCTCCTCTGGTGCAGAATTTCAATGCTCCATTTTTGTTTTTTTCCCCACAAAGACAGCTTTTTCAATGATTCTCTGTCAGCCCCTCAAAGCTCCCCCCCGCTCATTGATGAATTAAGATAAACATCACAAGTATGGCAACGCCGTGAACTAAGAATCGCATCGCAAACACAAATACCTTTCCTTTGTTCTGGCTTTACAAAACATGCTAAATAGGAATTTGCTGCACAGGAGGGGATTGCAAGCTCTTTTACCAGGACACGGAGTCACCAGGACACGGAGTCACCAGGACACGGTGTCACCGACGTACTCAACAATAAATACAATGAAGTACATTAGAAACAACACAGACACATCTTCCTTCATCACACCGGCTGACCTGTACATACTATTAATGGGCAGGTTGTGTATCAAAGTGGAACTACATGTGTAATGTAGACATGGTAGTGCCTTCATGTATGCCTTCATGTATGCCTTCACGTAGGCCTTCATGTAGGCCTACAGTATATATGATTGACTGTTAAATTAAAAAAGTCAAGTTTGATTATTGGTCAGCCGTAGCTTATTTAAAGGATAATTCCAGTTTATTAGCCTCGGCCACACCGGGAACGTCAGCAGCGCGTGGCGGCTGCATTACCTGTTGGTTTTTATTACGGCGTCCGTGTTAGAGCAGCCACGCAGCCCGCGGCTCTCCTCTCTTCTAGAGATTCGAGGTCTCGCCTATTTTTACCGCGAGCCGCGCGGTTCACAGCAACAACAGACTTATGGATCTATTGACTGTATATTAACATCATATCATCAACATTACTACATTTTACATGTCTCTGTCTGTAGAATATGTTACGGACATGAAAAAAGTAAAGATTTATTTTTAAATCAACACTTCCTGCTTTCATTTCAAAATAAAAGCCCTCAAGCGTTTTTTTTCTTCCTGTGGACAGAATTCCTTCATTTGTTAACACGAGGCTTTTATTCTGAAATATTTGCAGGACAGTGTTGTAGAACATGCAGTGACTTGCAGAGCTCCATGAATGAATATAGTACGGGGTTTTAATTGTGGATTATTACTAGTATTTAAGTAACAGGATCTTAATACTTCACTGTCTGACCGCGGCACTGCTAAACTTTTGCAAATGAATGTTACAACGATTCATATGAGAGCTTTCTAATCCGTCTGCATGGTTTGGTTAGGTTAGGTTTAGGTAAAACAAAACTACAAATATAAAAGCCAAGTTGTAAAAGACGATTACTTTTCTTCAGTAGTAACATATGTAGTTATTCTACGTAACAAACATACTTATTTAACCCAAACCATGACCTTTTCCTAAACCTAACCACGTGAACCTAAAAACTACATAAGCCTAAAACTCCTTTGGAAGTTTATTTTGAAAAAAGACGGTATGCATGTAACTGACACGTCCAAAACCGACACTAGAGGTACGTAGAGCGTCATAGTTTGAAGTTTAGGGCCACTTGGGAGTGAAAACATGTTTGTTCTCGATGTAAAATGAATCCCATACAGAGGCCGTACATGTTCTTAGTAATATCTCGTTGGTTAGCTGCAGTTACACTAAATGTCCTCTCTGGAGCTGTGATCAGCAGCCAGACATCCTCACAAATACACTTTCCTGTCCTCGTCACCTCTGTTCAGTCCACCCAGAGCTGTGATGGACTTCAGGGTCACAGCTGTGGGCCAGCTCCGTTATCAGGCCCGGACCGGCCTGTGGCTGCTCCGACAGGGACCCTGGCTAAAGGGGGTCCTCGGCTCTCCACCACAGTGATAAGGAAAGGTCAGTCTGCTGCAGTCATCCTGCTGCCAGAGGGCTGGAGAAGGTATCTGACAGGCAGGCGGACGCAGTGATATACTCCTCCATTTTAAGATGCTCCAGCGAGGATCTGACTGTTGTGTCGCCTAGTTCAGTATGTGAGCTAAACACACACACACACACACACACACACACACACACACACACACACACAGTATATTATGCTATGATAAACTCATGATTTTGAAAACACAACCTGAGCAATGGAGGGAAAGCTAATTAAACTAGGGACATCCTCCCCACACGTGCAAACAAGCTACAATTTAAACCAACAGATGCAATAACAAGGCAGCAAAACACCCGTTCTGAATCCGGATATCAGCTGTGTGCTGAAACACAGTTCCTTGCAGTGCTCAGCTAAACACATGAACTGCTTTATTTAATTGCCAACGCCAAACTAGCTGTTGGATTCCTGAACTTGGATCATCTCCCAAACGGTGCAGAAATCTGGGTTCAGGAACAGAATGAGAAACAATGGCTGTACCTTAAGTTACAGGTTGTTACGTTCTCGTAGGAGAACAGGTCTATTAGAGTCTCACGACCACAAGAGGTCGCAGGTCAGGAACATGTTAAAACAAGTTATTATAAGCATTTAAAGAAACGGCTCACTATACCACAATAATCCAGACTGTCCTCCCAAACAAAAGAGCGGTGTAGGTCGTCTGTGGAAGCAGGTTATCACGACCCACTCGTCATGTGTCGGGTGGTCAGATGGGTCAAACAAACACAGGACTTTCGTACGGAAGTTAACTTACGTACCGGAGGCTACTTAACTTAAGTAAGCTACGTAACAAATGTACTCAGATACAACGTGATATTTGGAGGAGTGGATGGTCACGTGTTCTGCGCTCTATGATCGGACAACGGTGTCACGTGTTCATGAATTATTCATGTTCTTCCTTCTCCCCAGAGACTGTAGGTGTTGAATGTGACCAATCAAAGAGCGGACACATCAGCCGCTGTCTGGTCCATCCCCGCCTCCAAAGTCAACTTGACGAGCGAGCGAGTTGAGCAGTTGTGAGCGCGTAGAGAGGGTCGAGCGACTGCATTTGTGCACACGGAGCAGAAATGCTCCCTCACGAGGATGCTTTTTTTACTGTTCCGTGCGCGCGCGGGTTTTGCTACTAATGAAACGGCGTAGTATTTGGTTTGTCCATTCTGGGCTACTGTAGAAACATGATGGAGCATCATGGCGTACTCCGTAAAGAAGACCTGCTCCCTATGTAGATATATAACGGCTCATCCTAAGGTAACGAAAAAACACAATGATTCTTATCATCAGGTAAAGTAAATATACTTATTAATATTATATTCCATTTCTAAATGTGACTCACTGGTCCTTTAATGTGTGATTTAGTGAGACTATATGAGTCCATGTAAACCAGTGAATGACAGCAGGGTTACTGCTGGCCCTGACCACCCCCCCGTTGAGGTGCCACTTAGTTTACCCAGCACCCACACACACACAAACCAATATTTGCTCCCATCCTACACATCCCCCCCCACTCGCTGTGTTATTCCTGATTAACCGTAAACGAGCAAATATTTTCCCAGTGTTCGCCAGGTTAGATCCCCATTTAATTAAACTGGCTCATTATGTCGCTCTCTGATTAGTGGAGGAGAATCAATTATTCAATTCACAAACACGGGCCGCAGGAGCTGGAGGTGCACAACGAGCTGCTCATTTAATTCCAAGGACACTAATTAGCTACAAAGCAAGCAGTAACTTTGCTTCGCTTTTTTTTTTTTCCTCCCCTGCCTTCTTTTCCAATTACCGCACACGCAGGACACTTAAAGTTAGCGAGCAGAGGGGGTGGTGTTTTGGGAACGGGGATGGGAGCGGGGCGTGGCGGGTCAATCTTTGCCTTATTTAGCTGGATTCTCCTCTAGTTAGCGAGGTCAAGAAGGAGAAACAGGCAGCGGGGAGCTTATTTGCTGATATGTAGATCACGGAGCCTAAGCATTCAGGAAACCACCCCGGGGATTTGCGGATGTGTCGAGCCGGGGCCGCTCACTTTTGTTCTCTGCAATCAAACAGCGGGCAATTATCCGAATTATTGACAGCAGATTTCTCATTTCAACTGCAAATTAAGGCTATCAATAAAGCTTTCTGATGCAAAAGTGACTAATTAACCAACGGAGTGGATCTCTGAAGCCTTGATATAAATAAATAAAGAAAACCTCCAGTCGGCTGCACGTTGTGGAAACACAGGGGAACTAATTAGTTTAATTATCAAAACAGCTAATTAAAATTACACAGTTGCCTAATTAGTTCTGTGCTTCTTGCTGTCTCCTTCTCTCCCTCGTTCTCTTTTCTTAGTTGCCCTCTCACTCTTTAATTGACAGGTTGAAGTTAAATATAAAATAGGAGGAAAGAGAGCAGTGTGTGTGTGTGTGTGTGTGTGTGTGTGTGTGTGTGTGTGTGTGTGTGTGCGTGCGTGCGTGCGTGCGCGTGTGTGTGTGTGTGTGTGTGTGTGCGTGTGCGTGTGCGTGTGTGTGTGCATGGAGGGAGGCAGGAGAGCACCACCAGCTCCTGCTGAATGTCTCCTCCTGTGACAGAATACTAAAAGCAGGATAGATGACTGTTGTCCCTTCGGTGAGACGCTCCAAATTTTCCTCCCATTAATCTGTCCCCAGGATCGGAGACGGGCGGGGGGGCGGGGTGAGGAGGGGACAGATGGGGGGACAAACGTGGGGGTCAAAGATAAGAGAAGTCCTCCTGTCTCTACAAACCCCCGCGTCTAAAACCGACGCACAAGGAACCCATTAGCATCTTTATGAGACACACCGAGCTTTCAAATAACCCCATCCGCATCATTATGACACATAGAGGGCTGCTGGTTGGGTCCAACAAACACAGGGCTTTCATCCAGGAGACCGCCGCTGATGACCAACAATGTGTTGTTTGTCTTTGTGTTCACAACGTTAACTTTCACTTTACAAATGTAATTTAAGCCATGTTCCTAAAGCTAACTAAGCGGTTGGAGTCGGTAACGACGGCTCCATTACCGGATGTTAACTATAACTATAATTACTATAATTACTATAATTACGATGCACGACTGGTTTATTGAACACACTTATTTGCAGAGATTGGTAACAGGGTTTAATAAAGCACAGACATGTTATTTTAACAGATGTATTTATTGATTGATTCATTAATTGCCGATGTATTTCGGTGGTGTGAGTTTTGCGTGCAGGGTGTTTTACAGCGGGGACGCGGGGCGATTCTACCTCGTCGTTCTCCTGTAAAACACCAAAATACTCATTAAAATGCACATCGACGTACACCCCAGCAGTAGAAGAATGTAATGCTGAGTGAGGAGGAGTAGATTGATCAGATGCAAAGCTGGTAATAACATTAAAACGGTCATTTGGATATCATGCATGTACTTTACGTCTCCCAGGGTGTTCCGGGTAAAGAGTTCCCCGAGGGCTCGCGCACCAATAAATAGTTCCGGGAGGGTAAAACCAGTGGGAAGCGGGTCGAGGGGAGTTCGGCGGGACTGTTTGAATGTATTTATTCATGTGAAATATGTATTGGTATTTAGTAAAGATATTTCGGTGTGTATATAGTAGAATGTTTTCATGCTGAAACGCCATCCTGTCGTTGACTTCTCCTCGTTTGCCTCCTGGACCGCTCGGGCACTTTGTAACGTACCGGTTAGCTCAGCGCGTCAAACTATCATCAGCTGTAACGGCTGTATGAGCGCCGTGCAGAGTGGTGCAGTGATGCTTATACCATATTAATGCTCTGAATATCATATAGAACATTGAATGTTTAGCTTTTGTTTTGTTCGTGTGTGTGATCTCAGCTCGTTCTCAGTGTAAATGAGTACGTGGTCCTACCGTATAGACGCTGGGAAGAGGGATAGGTTGTTATTTAAGTCCAGCGCTGCTAAATCATTTACAGCAGCACCTGCCCGAGGCAACGCACTGGAACAATGTCAGAGCCATTTAGAAGTTGACAACATGTTTCACTGGAACAAAACCAAAACCCTCCAAACAAAATTCATTATGGCTGTAGGAGCACGCCATGCTGGGAAATATGCCATAAATTATGAGTATTACACAAAGCACAGACGAGGACAAAGTATATTCTTTCACCGTGAATAATACTGCTTTTTGCAATTTTATAATAATTGAACATCTGCACATTAATATATCTAAAACAACAGGTTCATGTGTGAGGAATAAAGAATTGTCTTATGTTAATAAGAACAAAATGATCGATTTCATGCTCAACAGCACCGGAGACACGAACACGGCAAACATCACATATCCAGGACATGTGATGTAGTGTGAATGTGACAACAACCTGTTTGAATCCTTGCAGCATGTCTGGACCGCACACATGCAGCTGTATTCAGAGAAGAAGCTCTGATAGGACCAGCAGACAGACCCGGTCAGAGACTCGCTGGTGAACACAGCGGAGCATTAAGCTGCTAAAGAGGAGACGCTGGAGATGAAAAACAAAGATACAAGTAGAGTTGGACTTCCAGAAACAACCAGAACTGAAGTGAGGATTTGGAATTAGTTTTGGGTACAAAACATCCAGGCACACAAACACGTTCACTATAACAAATCCCTCCATACATCCATGAAAACGGAAATGAAAACTCCCCTGATAGAGTCCACATATTCAATATATCTTTACAACTATATAATAAAGAGAAGATGGCATATATATTCAGATGAACACTGATGAACCTCTTGTGATATCAGGCTCTGAAATGACATCAAATCCCATTTTGAACGTGCTGCTTCCTGCTCCCCGGTATCTGGATATCTACCAACGCTTTGATTGGATCTCTCTTGGACGCCGTAAATGCCGAGAAACTCCAGTGACATCTCGAGGCCGTCCGAGCTGCTGGACCTTCTGGGTGTTTGGGGGTTGTGCATGGCTGCTCAACAAGGTTTCCAAGAGAGAGAAGAGAAGCAGACTGACCGGAGCAACCAGCCGATGTTTGGATACTGATGAGCCGTCAGCATATTAACTGTCAGGTGCGATGTGTTCATCCCCTCCAGCTAGAGAAGGTGCTCATCAGCAGCCTCCCAGCATGTAAATGGTCCGGGAGCGAGCAGGGCCGACCCGGAGCCTTTTTGGCCAGGGGTATTTTTAGCCACACTAATCAGGGAGCTTATTATTTCTGGGGTTCACAGGAACTTTGAACTGCAGACTCTCCTGGCCTAAAAGATTCATGAAGGAGAGGCTATCAGGGGACCTCCTCAAGGCTGGAGAGGTCAGAGGTGGGTGTTATCCCTACGGCAACCACAGAAAAACAAATTAGATGTGTTAAGGGTGCACTACTTGTACATTTATTGTATATGTTTAATGTAGCGTGTTGTGGGTGTAACTGATTTATAACTGGGGGGGAACATATTGACATATACAGCCAGGTGGAGATAGATGGGACTGGTTATCCGGTCCAATTAAAAAAGCTTAGCAGTGCAAAGTAACTCGGGTAAAGTCTATCGATGTTGCACGGACAGACATGTTGTCCAGTGTAAAGTGGTGGTGCTAATAAGGATCTGAGGCATACAGTGATATGTTTAATGTAAAGGCACAGTTCTGCTGTAAATCCAGCCCGACCACACCAAATGGAGTATGAATGGCACGGCAGTTTGTAAGTCATTTTGTATGCAATAACAATGTTCTTGCGTTCCGGCGTGTCATTTCACACCATGTAGTCATCGCTGACCGCAACGTAAACACATCCCAATGAATATGTGACGTTCAGAGCTAGTGAAGTAGAATAAACAGCTGCTTATCGTGGGTGGGAGGGTCCAATAAACACAGTACCTTTAACCAGGAGACCAGGGTTTGTGTCTTAAAGTGTTCAGTTATTCTGAAGGGTGCCATGCTGTGGTTCCAACACCCCAACGGTCTGAAAAATATCCCGACAGCCCGTTATCTAGAACTGAATTATTATGCATAATTACGTCATTGGACCTTCCTGGTTGCAATATTGTTTTTGTAACCATGTTGAGGAAATCTCAGATTTATGTGGCCCTAATACTCCGTCGTACCGTCGTACCATTGACCTACAACAATCATAAATAAAAATGAAAATGTAAACAAAAAAACAGTTATTCATTTCCATTTTTAAAACTCCACAGGGAGCCGCTGGAGAGGATCTGAAGAGACGCAGGTCGCTGACCGCTGGTCTAACTGATATAACTCCTCATGCCTAAACTTAACCAACCCAACCAACGAATGCAACGAGTACTAAGAGGCAGAGCGCTGGTCGATGCCTTGGTGTAAAGACCATTTCAACCAGTAGAACAGAGATACTGGAGAACATCCTCAACCCTGCCTTTAAGTTACACCACTGCCTTTAAACAAGTGGTTTTATTGCCTGAGACGTGACCGTTTAACGGGAACAACTTAACATTAAATTACACGTGAGACAGACATTTCACGACGTTAACCCCACGGCGTGAAATGACACGCAAAAAGCTTATAAATGCGTTGTCATGACGCGCAGGATGTCCTTAAAATGGCGTGCTATCTGTAAGCCTTCCCGTGAGATCAGGTTGGTAAATCTCTCTGTTCGGGATTAAAACGTTTCCTTTGCATTGATTAGATCATTAATTATTATTATTAACGGATAACAGTGAAGTTATTATGGATGCACTTGTAAATCTTATTAGATTGTGAGTGTATACGATGGCCTCTTGGAAGAGAATGCCTTTTGTGTATAAAAGTTAATCTAGCGGGGGCCAGCTGGCGAGGGAAGCATGTAGATTACAGGGTGAATTGCCTGCAAAGCGCCGTTCCATTTGAATCGTCAATGTGCTTCCTCCATTTGACTCATACAGAGAGCGTTCTGGCTCAGATAGAGCAAAGACAGATTCCATCAGGTCCTTATCTGTTACAAGTTGCATTGCTTGCAACTGAATTCAATAGGTACCAATAATGGTGTTATTTTGTTAAACATTAGGATACCTGGTTTTCTGCACTGGTCAGCAGCAGCGAGCTATACGAGGAGGAGAAAGCATATAAAACACGCCGGGCGCACTTCCCCTCCCCGCTGTCCGATACCATGAATGCTGTATTATTCCGATCATTTTTCTGACTTTCTGGAGGAAAAAGTAATTTTATCTTGTAAAGGGATGTATTTTTTTTCCTGCACCCCCACCCCCCCCGCCCGGTCCCCCGAGTGGTGTATATTGTTCTGGGATGAAGAAGTCTTCCAGCTGCATTGATACATCATCGCAGCCAACCGCAATCACTGTCTGCAGACTGTCAGCAGAGACCAATTTGGGCCACATACCCTCTGACCATGACATTTAAGAAAAATTAATCCCACTCTAAGCCTTCGAAGAGAATTAACTCTGCTGCAAACCCCCGACTATCACCAGCCCTGTACAGAGGGCCGGCGGTGTGTGGGGTCTGCCGTTCTCTTGTGTTGATCAATAGGACAGAAAGTGTTTGACAGCTTTTGTGCGAGTCGGCTGATTCTTTTGTTGTACGACCGGATGACGCCAGCAGAAGCGCCTCTCTCCCCCCCATGCAGATATGCCTAACATTTGAATTGGATGACAGACTGAGTGTTTGAGTGAGAAGCCCTGAGTAACCACTTAGGGAGCTGCCAGTCACACCACTGACATCGCTGTTTTCTGCGTGTTGATAAAAGTGCGATCGAGGCGGCGGCGGCGGCGGCGGTGGCGGCGGTGGCGGCCTGCGAACAACACCGAAGGTGCTGCTTTCAAAAGAGAGCATCTGTGGGAAGCTTTCATCAACCCGGGGAGGAACAAGTCTCTTCCCTCAACACAATTCATGTGGAGCCAAAGCATTTGGATAATAGCCACGTCTGCGCTATGATAGAGACTGAAAGGATGACGGCTTTTTGCCCATTAAGGCGGCAGCAACACTCACAGATACACTATTGCAGGTTATTAGTGGGCTTGAGCAAAAAAGCACTCAGCAACATGACAGTGAGACATCTCACTGAGACAAACATACATCCCAGCATCATGTGGCGTGTCACAGCCTGAAAGGGAGTCGAGGCGGGAACACTCTGATCATCACTGCTATGAACTAAAAGCCTCACAAAAAACGACGTCTTTGACAATTCCTAATATTTCCTCTTTACGTTCCAAACCTGCGTGTTTCTGCTGCTATCAGGTTGAACAACGCGTGCATCTGTTCCCCGACTCTGAATGAGACCAGTAAAAGTTGCTTCATGTAAAGTCCCTTTGATTGCTTAAGACACCTCGCATGCCTCCGCTTTGCAGCGGAACACAACGAGCCGCACACTCCATCTTATTTACATTTCCCTTTTCATAACCCGTTCTGTTACAGCGAGAGCGCAGAGAAGGTGGCGAGAGGAGGAAGGGAAGGAAGGAAGGAAGGAAGGAAGGAAGGAAGGAAGGAGGAGAAAACAGACAAGAAAAAAGAGAAGAGTGTGTTTCAATGCCAAGGTGCCGGGGCCTCTTTTTAAGCGGTAAATGTTCTGACGGGGGAAGAAGAGAAGGCGATAATGAGAGCAGAACTCCTTTCCAAGACAGCCGCATTGTTTTAATTGTTCCGACCGGAGAAGCGAGGGAGAAAGAAGCCGAGTCTGTTTTCTTAGAGCCAACGTTAAAAAAAGAACAACCTGGCTTTTTCCCGGCAATGTGTTGGAGCAATTATACACAAACCCTGTAATTATGCATATCTTTTGGAAACATGTAAAAGCTGTATGGAAATGAGACTGGGTAAGCAGCACACGCCGCGCCCCCCCACGGCTGTGCATTGTTTGATATTTTAGGCAGTTTTGGCAAAGTAATGGGGAGTTTAAGGCACGTTGTTGCTTGTGTTTGTTCATGAAACTGTGTCTGGGAGGAAGGTCGGTCAGTGTGGACAATACACCCCCATACCTCCTCCTTCCTCCTTCCTCCACACATCCTCTCTCCTTCCTCCTCTCCTCCTTCGTCTCTGCATGTGCTAGGTCCCACCCTTAATTAAGTCTGCTGGGGTTTAAAGTGTTGAATCTTGTTTAAAGCCCATATCAGCACATTTAAAAGGACTGTGAGAGTGTGCATGGTAATCAGGACATCCAGAGCTGTTTGGGTAGCGCCGTTTGGCCACCGAGAGCCCGATTTCAGACTTCATTCCTTCACAGTTGTGTTTTTCTCTCTCTGCGTATGTTCTTGGGAGGGAAGGAGAGGGTGTGATTATTCCCAACTGTCATCCAGCATGTTTCCTTTGTACCAACTCAAGGCTCCTACCGCTCACAATTACCACAAGTTAATCTTATCACAGTAAAAATTCAATTACTTTTATCAAGGTTATTTCATAGGCTACAGATGTAGCCTGGGTAGACCCCATTCGGCTGGCCATTGTGTGCTTTTGCGTGTTTCTGTGCCAATAATTGAGCTCGGCTTTCTACCCGCAGAACGCCGCGTCCCGAGCAGCAACAATGCAACATGTAACGGCTCTATGAGAAACCAATAATGGGGGGCATTACCGCGGTTCACCTCGGGCCGAGCACCTGTTACCGCGTCTCCATTCTGTGCTCACACTGACATTTAAAATGGGCATTTTGGGCATTGATAACAGGTTAGAGGCAGGCTGCGAGCCAGGAGTCTGATGAAGGCTATTTAAATGCTTGCAAAGTGGCGAGATTAAAATCGAATAAGTGCAGCTTTTTCCCTCCCTTTTTCTGCTTGACTTATCTGGATTCGTTCCCCCAGACCCGCGCCGCACTGGATTCTGGGTGACTCCCCCCCCGCCCAACACACCAATTACCCCTGGATGGATTTTTTTGGAGTGAAGCAGGATAATTGTGTAATTATCTGGGTGAAATGGGAAGTCTAATGTGTTAAAGGGGGATTTTTTTTTTAAGCCGCTGTGAAAAGTGGAGACGGCGGAGTAGGATGGTGACGCTGGTGACGTCGCAGCGCCTCCTGATAACAACATAGATGAATACATAGATATGACCAGAAAGGTATCAGGTCATATGACTCACCTGCTGGAGGCATGGACTCCTCTAGACCTCTGAAGGTCTGACCCATGGAGGCATGGACTCCTCTAGACCTCTGAAGGTCTGACCCGTGGAGGCATGGACTCCTCTAGACCTCTGAAGGTCTGACCCGTGGAGGCGTGGACTCCTCTAGACCTCTGAAGGTCTGACCCATGGAGGCATGGACTCCTCTAGACCTCTGAAGGTCTGCTGTGGTATCTGGCACCAAGCCGTCAGCAGCAGATCCTTTAAGTCCTGTATAAGTTGCAAGGTGGGGCCTCCGTGGATCGGACTTGTTGGTCCAGCACATCCCACAGATGCTCCATCGGATTGAGATCTGGAGAATCTGGTTCTGATGCTCACGACGTACCCATTGTAGGCGCTTTATGGCGGCGGACATGGGTCAGCATGGTGCACCCTGACCGGTCCCCGTACCATCAAACTGCTCCTCACTGTGTGTTCTGACACCTTTCTATCAGAACCAGCATTAACTGTTTCATCAGTTTGAGCTCCAGTAGCTCTTCTATTGGATCAGACAACACGGGCCAGCCTTCACTCCCCACGTGCATCAATGAGCCTCGGGTCTGACCCTGTCGCCGGTTCTCCGGTTCTCCTTCCTTGGACCACGTTTGGTAGGTCCTGACCACTGCAGACCGGGAACATCCCACAAGAGCTGCCAGGTGCCATGGTAACCAGATAATCCATGTTATTCACTATACTGCTCATACCAGACCATGTAAGGTGTGTTTTACTGCATGTGACCTCAGCTTTCTGTTTCTAAGAGGATGATCGTGTCAATACTTTAAACTGACAGAACATTCACTTTTACATTGTGCTCACTAGATATGTGCATAACATTATTAAATGTACAAATCTCAACATACAACACTTCTTTGATATATAATCAATGTGTCTTCTTATGTAATAATACCATAACCAGAAGCATACATTGATGCACATACTGTATATAAGGTGCGTAGTATAGCTTCACACTGGCAGCATCCATTCTTGTTAACATTTGCTAGATTGCAGCTCTCTGGTCTTAATTGATATAAGAAAAGAGGGAAAAAATCAATGGAAAGCCATAAAGGTATTTTTCCCCCAAAATAACACATTGCATTGACCCTAATCCAAATCCACTCAGAAACCAGGCAATTTCTCACTGCCAGTCTGCAGACCCCGGCTCTAGTCGTGGCTGCAAGCGGGCGGTAAACACTCACTTGTGAAATGGGGGGTGGGGGGGCATAAATGAAAATTCAAGGAAAGGGAACATAAGATATGTTGTCTGCTTTCAGCGGTTGTTAGAAAATAAATTGCTTTTGAAAGTAGAAATGTTTACCTCAATTGAGAAGCGTTTTATGCCCTTGACAGAAAATTATTTCACAGCTTCTCAAGCAGTCGCTCCTTCCAATGGTTATGTTTCCTTAACCCCACCAAATAACATTGGCCTTCACATTCAGCTGCAGTATAAATAGCCTACTTTGCCCATGTTTTGGAGGACTTTCTCTATTGGTTCCTCAACTAATTCCTCTCCTCTTCTATGGAGCAGCTGGAGGAGCAGAACGGAACAGAAGGAAAATGGTACATTGGTGTTCCTGGAGCTCCGGTGTCTGGAGTGAATTTGTAGGAAAACAATGAGAAGATCGGATGAGGAATAACACAGCGAGAGCTGAACAAATGTGTAACTGCAAATGGAAAAGCAAAGATGTTGCCAAATACTTCACAGCAGTTGAATAGAGACGGTCCTCACCAGAAAATGACAACATTGGTTGTTTCAGCTCTCAAAGTGCTAGTTGGAGGTTTACTTCTTTCTCCTGAGAAAACAGATTGTTTGACTTTGACAGCGGAGGCCATGACTCACATCTCGTCTCCTGCACACAGTCAAGGCTGATCGCTTTCAACCATCATCACAGTCTTCCACTAAGCCTTATAGTTATAGTGTAACTCTGGTTACTCCTACCATGATCTGTTAACTCCATCATTACTAAGTGAAGTCTACTTTCAGAGGGCAAAGCACAGGTATGGATGGAGTCATTCGGTCCACTTCAATGTTTGTTTAAACTGTAGGACGACAGAACGCTGACAACAAACATGATACATCACTGTCTTACGGTGTCGCACTGTGTCACTCTAAGCAATCATTAACTCAATCGGCATGATCTGGAGAAGCCAGTTCACGCTTTTATTATCTGGAGACTTGATTATTGTGATGCACCGTATGTTGGTCTGAACCAGTCTTCCCCCCCCCAAAAAAACCCCCCATAGTACTTTACTCTCTCTGTTGGCTTCCAGTTGTCTTTAGAATCCATTTGAAGCTCTTGATGTTTGTGTTTAAAGCCATTAACGGCCTTGACCGCCTTATTGGTCCCAGATTTGAACTCTCCGCGAGCATAACGGAGCTTTGTGGTCATCTGGTCAATTGTTTTGAGAAGTCCCAAAGTCGAGGTATCAGATGTGGGGTGATCGTGCTTTTGATTTTTATGTACCTTTTTTTTTATTTTATGATGTTATGTTTTTATTCCTGTTATTTCCTGATGTTAATGTGAAGCACTTTGGGCACCTTTTGGTTGTTGTAAAGGGATATACAAATAAATGTTGATTAGCATCGCAGGCACTATTAATTATTGACTGACGTCTTTATTAAAACAATGTGAGTTTGTTTGGCTGTAAATTGTAAACCAATTTCTGACAAAGCAGCTGCTCAAAGACAGTCCCAGAATACTGGACCTGTAATAAAATAACTTGTATTACCAGTAACCCTGGGTGTAGCCAACTTCAACTTTATTATATTTGTCATATACATACAAGTATATACATGGAATATGACCTCTGCATTTAACCCATCCCTACAGGCGCTACTTGGGGGTCAGTGTCTTAACCAAACCTTTAACATGGAGTTGGTAGATTGGGAAACCACTGTTGTAATGATGTTGATGAACGTGTTCCTCTACTTATACATCTACCTGTGAGCTCATTCATTTCTTTCCAGATGTGCACAACACACTTCAAAACAGCCTGACATTAGATTACATTTAGTTGCACTTACTCATTTACAGCTATGGTCGAAGTAAATGGCTGCTGAATTGAAAAAACAACTCTGGTGACACAAACTGTTGTGCCCTGGACAACACTTTGTGGTCGGCTCGTCTCCTCTTGAGTTCAGATTATTTTGTATATCTTAATACGTAATATTTAAGGATGTAGCAGCGGCTCAAAGATCTGCTCTGTCGGCATTTAGTTGACATTTTGATGAACACCTGCTGGTACACCGAGAAGAACAAGAACAAGAACAAGTAAAGTCAAATTTATGGAAGTATGACATGCAGAAGTAGAACACTGAATTTCACCTTTATACATATTTGGCATTATTAGTCTTTTGTCTTTTCATAGTGGCTTTAACAGTGAAGCTGGAGTCACAGCTTCTATTTTGTTTGAGTTAGGATGCTGAGAGTTTGGAGCACCTCTCCAGTCACACACACACACACACACACACACACACGCACACACGCACACACACACCGACACACACACACACACACACACACACACACACACACACAAAACAAACACATAATGGCAGCTTTAAAAGCAGAGAGCTTCAAGACTGCAAACCTCTTCCAGCCCTCATCAGTACGGAGAAATAACAAACACAAATATGACGGTGGAACAGAGATGTCAGGGCCAATTAGGTTGAATGATTTCATTGCAGCACTTATCTCTAACAAGGTGCCTGTAGCTAAATGCCATACACAGATACAAGAGGCGCCTCACTTTGTTTGGATAAAGGTCTGCGATCGTCAGCTGCACGAATTATCAACCGGATACCGGAACGATGCTGCAAGAGCCCAACGAGCGGACACATCTTAATGTAGTAACCACCGTAGTCCCCTACAGTACAGGTGATGCAGAGGTGGATCTAAGGGTGCTTTCACATCTGGGATCCGAGTACACTCGTCCCCAAAGTCCAGTTGGTTTGATGGACTTCTATTTAACGTGAGTAACGTTAGCAGTTAGCGAGTAGTTTTGTTGGCTTTTTTCAACGCCGCCGGTCTCTGCGAAATCTGTATACAGATTAGCCGGTTTAATAGTCTAAGATAGAAATAACCTCTCATTGCTAACGTGTCAGAAGCAGCTTGTTTTCGTCGTTCCTTTTTATGAGCAGCTATATAAATAAACCTTCATTTGATTAGGCTATACATTCTGATTTAAAACTTCTCCAGGAAGTTTTGTCAGATATATTACAACGTGGTGGTTTCAGCAGCCGAAGGAAGAGCAGCAATAATCATGATTGAATAGTGATGACGACTGTCATAAAGCTATGGTTGTCTGATCAAGTTAGTTCACCAAGACTAACGACTGCAGCAACACAGAAGAATTGACGATGACTAATTAGCAAATCCATAATGTTTCCCTCCTCTTAAGCATCTCCCTCGAGGCTGTTTTGAATCATTATGCAAATGGTGTTGTCAAATGTCAATTAACGTGAGCAGAAATCCTGTGATTTATTATTTTGAAGAGTTGTGTGTGCAGGAGGAAACTTTCTTCTCACAAGTCATTAAAACTGTGTGGGAGACAAAGGAAGGAGACGGAGGAGCAGCTAACCAGCATTTAGATGCACAGAGAGAGAAAACAGACATGTTGGTTAGATGCTATTACACTGACCAGGAGAGGATGCAGTACTGAGCCAGCTTCATGCTATATGATCATGGAAACATGCAAATAGCATGAAAGGTGGAGGAGAGTGTTACTAAAAGACTACTGGAGGTAGAGAAGACACAACAACTGTCTGAGAAATTAGGAAGAAGTTTGAAATTGAAGTATGGTGGTGGTGTGGTGAGTGACATTCTAACATTCGTATTATTTTACAGCTACATTTCTAGGTGTCTAAAAGGCGTCTTGCTGCTGCCCCCCGTCCACAGCACTACATCGCTTTGCTCCCGTGCTGGTACTGCTGTCTGTTTCTCCAGTATGGAGGCATACCGACCGTCATGTACTGTACGTAATATACACTGACTATGGAGAAGTACCTCAAACAACCACACTGAGAAACACCCAAAGTATCCCTTTAAACAGGCCATCATAGGACGTGTCTCTCAGTGAGATCTAGGACTACTGATGACAACCAAAGACTTCACCGTGTCTCTCTCATGATGGTCAACGTGTAATTCGGCAAACCAACCTAACCGTAACCAACCTGCCTCAGCGTCAGCCTCTCTTTGCTGCTAGCTCTGTAAATGTCAGATGTGTCGACGCTGTATAAACCAGAAGGTTCTCACTTCCAGCATTTCAGAGTTTGAGCCTTTTTCTGTAAACTTTTCTGAGCCCCTCCGTGTGTTCCAGTCTCCCGGTGACATTGTTGTTTTCAATGGTGCTTCATGGATCTCACAGGCTTACCAAACAATGGCTGGAGAGCCGGGGGAGGACACTAAAGCACTCGCTGTTCATGTAAAAAAACACTTAGAACAATCAACAGCTGCAATCAAAAACATGATGAAACTTTTGTTCTCTGTATTGTCGTGGGCCCGTCGAGTACGCGGCGAATAGAACGAGCGTGAACTTTAAACAGCGAGGGTGAAGTGGCTTTTTTAGAGGCGGCACAATTACCCAATAAATCAACCTATAAAAGACAACACCAGGTGTCAATTAGCTTGTGTAATTGAATAATTACTGGCCAGAGAGCTCAGGCACAGTCACCGCAGACGCCGTTCTCCAAATGTCAAAAAGCAATTGAAATAAATTACACATCTCTCAGATCACCCCGGCGATTAGGACAGCCATAACAATTCACTCCGTTTACCTGCAGTAGTTCCCTCACATCAGTACACACACACACACACACTGGTAGAGTCTCTGTGTTCTCTCTCCTGCAACAACTTCAGTCTGATCGTATTTCTTATTTCCTTGACACCATGAGTCTGTGTATAAATGTGTGCATTCTCCCAAATTCAAATTTAAAATTCAAGCGTGCATCAATATGTGGCGTGAACACATTGAGATAGAGCCTCGCCCCGCATGAATACTGACATAGACGTGGAATATACTGTACGGAGAACGTTGTTAAAAAGAACTTGTCAACAATTGATGGTGAAGAAAGCAGTAAGAGTCTGAGGCCTGCTGGTGGCGGCACAAAGACAGATAAACTGTCCTGCTACAACTTCCTTTGATTCCATCGGTACATTTTGTACATTCTCATTATCTGAACACACGGCGGATGTTTGTGAATTTTGGGGTTTGAATATTCGTTCCTCGTTCCTTTGGGAGCCACGTTTTCCTGGACCTGTCCATCTCTATTCCCAGGCTGGGACTATTTCTGCATTAAACATCAGTCATTGTCATCGTCTGTGGAAGCGGTTGAGGAATATCATATAAAGCTTCTTTAAACGAGCCAGACGATGTTGGTCACCGTCAGACTGGAATAGAGAAACATGATCAGCGAGGTGATCAGATGAAAGGCTGGAAACAAACAGGTTGGTCAAACTTATTTGGAACATAAAACGGCAAACAGTAAAACAAGGCCAAAGTGAGCATGGCTCACATTCCCCCCCCATTCAATGCTTGACCCCTACTAAAGTAGGGCCAATGGTTTTACCCTTTAGGAACTAATGGGATTAGTCTATTGAGCACAATCTAGCTTGTTATTATCAAAACCTTTGGGCACCCTGGACTTCTAACCCCCAGAAGGCACAACTAGACCACACCGTCAACCATCAGACCACAGATGAAGTTCCTGAGTTAAATAGTGTCCGAGTTGTACTCCGGAAACGAAAGTGTGACACGCGAACGGACGGACGGACGGACACGCGGAGTGCTATATAATTAACAATAATTTTTGTCATTACTGTAAACATCCATCATTTACTAGGGCAACCAATGAAAATCTTGGTTGACTGAAATTCGACCTGCTCTTCAACCAATAGTCAATTCAAACAGTCGATGAGGTTCCCAAAGTGCTTCACATTAACATCCAGAAATAACAGGAATAAAAACACAACATATGAAATCAAAAAAAGGTGCATAAAAAGGAAAATGTCACAGCGCTACTAGGTATTAAAAGCCAATCTGAATAAAGAGTATTAGGTCAGTGATGGTGCGATCACCTCCCAGCTTCTACCTCGACCTCGGGACTTCCAGAAGAAGTTGACCAGATGACCGCAAAGCCCCGTTATGCTCGCGGAGAGTTAAAATCTGGGACAAATGAGGTGAGGAGAGGCCGTTAATGGCTTTAAACACAAACATCGAGAGCTTAAAATGGATTCTAAAGCCAACTGGAAAAATATTAAAATATAGAAATTCTAATATGTTCAGGTTTTTTTAATAACCGTTATGAGAGCCAATCTGCACCACCCAACCTGCACAAATATGCCTGAATCAACCACCCGAACCGCAAAAAACACCAAATCGTGTTCTATATTGTTGAAGAGCAGCAAAAAGAAGTAACCCTTCATTAAAGACATGAACTCTTAATGGATTAAGAAATGCTTTTCTCCATATAAACACCAGCGATTGTCCGACCAGAACATATCGACCCACTAACTGCTTCAATTGTTCTTACTGTGGTCGTATGAACACTATTTTATGTGCATTGAGGGATTATTAGAAACATTTGACCTCCAAATAAAGAGAGGATTAGATCATCTGGATCAACGACTGCTCAGGTTTCAACTGATAAATACGGTCAAAGCTCCAGATCAGGACCCGAGCTGTCATGAAGCTGAATTATCCTACAGTATAACCCTAACCAGGCCATAGGTACTGACATTCAACTGTCTTCTTATGATGACCAGGTTTCCATTCTGTGTGTAGTTCAGTGTCTTTAGCTGTGAGATGCTGGTGTGAATGCTGCCGGAGCAGCGGTGGAATTTCCCCCCTCACATAACCTAATTAGAGATCACATCAGGGTTGTTAGGTGAATGGTTTATTCATTATCCAGAGGTACATTTAATGGGCCAAACTCATTTAGACGCTCATTATCAAACTTGGCAACAGATCATATTATCCGGGCGTTTTGATCTTTCTGAAGGACGTAAGTGTGAAGAGAGGCAGAGGAGAGAGGCGAGTGCACTGAAAACTAACAACGTGCCAGATCGGCGCTTTGATTAAACATTGAAGGATCGCCTCTCACACAAAGAACGCCGGCGTCTCTCTGCTCCGTTACCACGGACCCCCACGAGTCCCCCTCACCATTGTCCAGCCGGCGCTGCAGCCACGCCCTCCAGCCGGGGTTAACCTCTCCTTATTGGCTGGACCAACCTTTGATGGTTTGCTGGTGCGAACAGTGAGGAGGTGTATGCGGTATTTTCCCTCTTCCCTTCAGTCTAATGAGCAAACATGGGTGGGGACTGGCTTTTGATTGGCAGGCTAAACTAAATATGGAGTATCAAGGTCGTCCTTAATAAGATGCTGTTGATTCATGTTTGTCATGGATCCACTGGGTCTGCACAGATGATGTCCCATGATAGCGTGCGCTCATATTTTGAAGAAAACGGGATAAGGATATGAATAAAACAAGGAGTGGTAGGCACAAAGTATTGCTTCATGGGTAATTTAGATATTTTTTTCCATGTTCCATTTGTTTGATATGCATAATCATGTCACCATGATTGGCTAACCCTAGAGGAAGAAAAGAGTGACAGACTTGAAAAGCGGGAAATGAAAAGAGTGAAAGTTAGCTCGCAAATATGACAGTGAATTTGTCGGAGACGCTGCCGAGCGATCTGAAGCGCTGTGTTTCAGATGAAGGTCCAGGACGGAGGGAAAGAGCACAGTGGATTTATCACCGACATTAAGTAGTTCTTTATCTTTGAAATGACCAAAACCAACAAGGTGTTAGTCCGCCTCTCAGTACTCTGTGACTTCCCCTGTCTGTGGCTCTCAAACCCAGGCCCATCGGTTCTTACTGAAGACATACAGTAAAGAAGGCTGCTATTATACTTAAAGGTCCCACATCGTGCTCATCTTCAGGTTCATACTTGTATTCTGGGTTTCTACTAGAACATGTTTACATGCTGTAATGTTCAAACAACACATTATTTTTCCTCATACTGTCTGTCTGAATATACCTGTATTCACCCAACGCTCCGTTTTAGCGCATTTCAACGGAATTGCGTTGCTAGGCAACAGCTTGGGTCCATGTTTACTTCCTGTCAGCTGATGTTATTTACATACACAGGAAATAAACTGGGACACATTTAGAATGTTTACATTTAAAACTGTGAAATTGTCAAAATATTGTATATTTGTGACATCACAAATGGACAGAAATCCTTAACGGCTTGTTTCAAACGCAGAGTTTCTGAATACGGGCTGTGTGTGTTTATCTGTGGATTGAGTGTTTTGATTCTTTCACAGTATTTATAAAGAACTTAAACCTGCTTTATAATATAAAAGCAGGTTTTAGACTTGTCTTCAATCAGATTGTTTCTGATTAAACCTTTAACTTTTCTCAATGTTGCACTATTTGAAGAAGGTAAAGTACAGCTGCACTAACTGATTATTTTGTTGGCCAGTTGAGGGGGCAACATCTGACATATTATCACCTCATAAAGCAAACAGCTGAGCAACCTATCGCTGCGGATAAAACACGTAGAATATCATCAAACATGTGTTCATGTTCACATATGTGGAATCAATCAGCATGTAGACGACGTCTCAGAGTCCCATCCTCTTTCATTTCCCATCAAAACGTCGGGAAGATCACTCATTTCCCAAATTAAACATCTTTCACTGGTAACTTATTCAAGAGGTTCCAATTAGCTGGAAAGTGGTTCTTCATGATTGTGTTCCACCCCCCCTCACCACCACCCACTCCCCTTTCCCATTCAAATACTTTAAAGAAAGCCTTAAAGGAGAGCGCTCCCCCCCGCTCCATCCTTCTTTATCCGGTGTGTGTGCTGCTACTGAGCTCTATCAAGTGGTATAAATCTTTAATTTTGGAGATCAGCATTAATGGCCGAAACAGCCTCAGATCTGGGCTCCGCTCTTCGCTTTCATCCTCTCGGCTGGAGGAATTCCGGGAGGGGAGGGGAGGGGAGGGTAAGTGTGAGGGGGGGGGGTGTGCGATCGTTTGCTCCCATAAGTACACAAAATTAGCTGCTTATCAGTTGATCTCCGTACATGATCCCTCAGAAATCTTCTCTGCCGCGTCCAAAGCCGCTGCCTTCGCCGGAGCCTCGTATATCTCTGCCGGCTCCACTGAGAGACGGAGTGATGGAGGAAGGAGGTGGTGGTGGTGGGGGGGGAGCTCTAATTAAATCACTTTTCAAAGACAATAAGGCCAGAGCTTCCTCCTCGTCCTGAACTTCCCCTGTCGCCAGCAGACACTAAGCTTCAGCCTTTTACCTCGCAGCTCTGCGGCGTGAAGGAAATTGAATTGTCATTAATCTGTTTTAGCCTGCTGTGTTGCTCCTGTTTTTATCAAAATTCAGCCAGCTCAAATAAACAGGGAGGCAGATGGAGAGAGAAAGGAAAGAGATGGAGGGAGAGATACTGGAGCGGCGCTCACTGCAAGGCTGCTTCTGTTTTCATGTATCTCCTCGTTTGTTAACTCGTCTTTCTCCTAATCAATCAGGCACCAAACGCATCATTTTGCTCTTCTATTCTGACTTATTTTGCCGAATGCGAGCAGCAGTTATTCTCCAGGCTGCTTCATAATGTTGCCGTTGCTCCGTATTTCTCCACATTAATGAGTGCAGGCTGTGGAATTAGGCCGGGCGCTGCCTGTTAATGGGGCCTGTGAAAGCTGAAGAGTGACTGCAGCTCTCGTTAGCCGAGCCGGCGGCTATTGATTGCGGCGGGCCACTGGGGGCTCCCTACCTGCGGTTGACTTTGTACTTCTGCAGGAGTTGTAAGGGTCTGCTGAACAACAGGGACCACGCACATCTCAAACAAGGTCTATGAAAAGCCTATCAATTAGGCTTTGAAGGTCAAGCAAACTCTCCCTCCCCGCGCTCTCCGTCTCCGTCTCCCCTCTCTTGCTCGGTCTTGAGAAGGCGGTATCTCCTCTGCTCCCTCCAAAATACATCTGAAGACTCCATTCAATTAAATATCTCTCAGCTCCAGCTGCTCCCTAAGTGAAAGGTCAGCTAAGTCCAGGAGGCTAAAAGAGAAAGGCTTGGCTTCTTCACAACCCCTCCCCACAACAAAGCCTCCCCCAAGCAGGCGCTCTTGCTCTTAATGATACCCACTGGTCAATCCCTAACTAGCAGTGACAGTTACCCCCAGAAGCACCACTGCAGACCAGAGCCAATCGATCAGGTGAAAAAAAATACATATAATGATAACCCGCAGACATAATGTCAAGCCCTTGCACTGTCCCAATTGGTTGACATTCAGGTAGATAGTGGGGAGAGAGAGCTGGCCAGACATCAAAAGGAGGTGCAGCAGTGAGCTGTCTTGCTCTCTTGCGCCCACTGAGGTGGGTTAACCCTCTCACATGAACTCTAATTATCCACACTGTGGCCTCGGGGAGTCCCGGAGGAACGGCCAGCGAGCCCAACGACACACACACTCGATAACCATCAACACAAACACCGCCTAATTGAGTCAAATTGGGCCTCATTACTTAAAGCTTTAGTGCAGCCGTGTTGGAAGTGAAGCTGACTGGGTGTGTGGACAGAGACGTTCTGTTGGCCTTTTAGTTCAAACATCCATCGCATTGCTGCCAAACAGATTCCAAATCTTACTACACCGTGTTACACTTTTAAATATGGTTCATCTAATGGACCTTCAAGGCAACCATTGGTTTCCATTCATTCCCATTTCCACTGGTTTCCACCGGTGCTAACGACTTAAATGACACACAAGGTCATTTTCAGAGTCTTCCAAAGTGGTTAACTTTATAAAACACAGATACAAAAACAATTCATTCATTCATTTGATCTGACACCTCTATAGTTAATGTCTGGCTATGTTTAGGAAAGTGAAGAGTAAGAGTGTGGTAACGGAATAAAACTATTAAATACAAAGACCTCAATGAGCCACGGTGTTGCACTGGGTGACATGATGATGATGACATCATATTATGACAATAAAATCATAACTTTACCAGAAAAAAAATCATTTCCTCCACAAAGAGTCCGTTTCCTCCAGCAGGTCCGTGTGCTCCTTTCTTCAGAATAAACTCAGTTTCTTGCACAACCTTGTCCAGGTCCTGATGCTGATGATAATGTGCTGCTGATGAGCCAGAGGATGAAGTATTTGGTTTTTAGTGAAACCTAAACTAAAGTAGAACTTCACAAGATGCTCCACATTCCTCATATTCACTCTATTTCCCCTCTAAAATAACACGTACAATTACTGCTATATAATACTATCACTTTATTCTCATAATACTACCACTTCTTGTCTCGTAAACTTCTGACATTATTCTCATAATATTATGTCTTTATTCTCAAAATCTCAGATTCATAGTTTTTTCCTCAATGTGGCCCTGATATAATACTCCGCATATAAAACCTTGTGTTTGTGGGGGATGTTATTTTTAGGAGACCTGGCTGGCAGCTGTGACAACAAAACAAACAAGTTAAATCAGACTCAATCTTTGCTGCAACTCAACATCATTGGTGAAGGCAGCGCGTTGGTCAATCACATGCATGCATGTTCCTAGTGGAGGAACTTTAACTGCACATTTCTACAGTTTACCTTGACATGACTATTGTGAAGAAAAATACAATTGTTGTCGCCGTGCTAATTTTCCAGTCGTAAAATCCAGAGTATTATTGCTGTGCATTGTTTAGGCATCTGATAAACCTTTAATCTTATTAAGCTGTTACTCCAACTGGACTTCCTGCAATGTATTTCATAGAAACAGAGCGTCATACTCAGAAAACCACGCCCACCAGAGGGGAAAACAATTGGTGCCACATTATGCCACCAGGAGATAGGGTGACCATACTTTCAAACCCCCGAACCGGGATCCTTAAGTGTACCGCACGTTCATTCACACGCTAATATGCACACACCATAGGCGTTTTCATGAGGATGGCTAACTTGGCGCTCCTGTGGCACATTTGAGCACGGAGTGGGATCATAAAGATTATTATTATATTATTATTATAGGGGGGTGTATTAGAGGCTGTGATTGCCAAACATTATTTATCACATTCACTACTTTCTCCCTCTTTAATCACAGGACTATCCCCGTCATGACGCACTGACAGTTTGGGAGTCCCGTAGAGAGTTTTCCTCAGAGGAAACGTATTGTTGTCTGGAACTACGTACATTATTTTTCAACTTGTTTCACCTCAGGATGGAGACACCGTCCGGGTGAAAGACTGACAGGAACGGCCGGTCCTGAGGGAGTTATATAAGAGGAGCTAAATGCCTGTTGATGCGCAGAAGGAACTGTGTAGAGTAATTAATCAAAACGACACATTTGATGTGCTCATGAGCACGGAGGGTTCTGTTGTCCAAAACTACACTTCATGGAACCAGCGGATATCTGTTGTGTCCGTGCGTAATTGTGGCTTGACCGTGCGCAACATCACTCTCTACAGAGACTGCAGCGGTGCGCTGTGCTGGCTCTCTGTATACTTATCTCAAATTACAAATTAATTCATTAATTTATATATAAATAATACTGCAAAGCTTTCCAATTTATCCACATTCTACTACAACACAAGTTGCTTACTGTCAGAATGCTTCAGCTATCCTTACAGAAATATAGTTAGCCTAAAACTGACGTTGGACAAAGTGTGTGCTGCACAGGTATCCGATAGCCTACTGAGCGTCACCCAGTTTTCATTTGTCCTGGTGGTTCCTCACTTTTGTCTTCGGCAGCTTATAAAAACTTCGTTGTGTTTTTACCCTGTTGGTAGTGCGTCCCACCACGCAGTAGCTTTTAGGCTCTTTCTGCAGTTTGCTAGCAGACAGAATTGACACGGAGGCACCTTCACGCAGTACAAAGTCAGTAGAGAGCAAGTCTTAATTGTGCTCCGTCTCTATTGTGGTAAATGGGATAAAATTCTGTTTGTGCAAACACCGATATATGGTCCTGAATTGCAGGCAGACAAGTGGAACCATGCATTTACCACTGAGCTCAATATATAAGCACCATTGATCCGTCTGGTTTAAAAGCTGGTTCCACTTTCCAGTTCTTCACTTGGACTAAGAGACTTTTATCAATTAGTTGATATGATACTCAAACTAAGGCCTCTCCCCCGGTTCCCCTTCTCAGATTCGAGTCCCATTTTAGGATGTGAACCGGACAGACGGACTGACTCCAGTGGCGGATGAGAAAGTGCTGGTCTGGGCCGCCCCGAACTCCCATCAATAGGCTGCGGAGTGGCAGCCAAGCAGCAGTAAGACAGGATGGCTGTCGCTGCTTCACTGATTACAACGGCAGACTGCAGGAGGGTGCAGCGAGACGCTAAGAGACGGGCAGGATCCCTTACACTCTTACCTCTGATTTCTCTATCTCCCCTCGTCCTCTCTTCCCCAAATGAAAAAGCGCAGACTAAAGGCGATCACATTTCCCATATTATCAATACTATCTGCTCTGTGGCCCTGCTGCGATCCTGTCGCCCGTATGGCCTCGTAACCTTGTTCAACAGTCTCTGTCCTTCTCCACTGCTTCACTGCTCTTACTGGAAACACTGGGGACACTCTCCACTTCTGATGAGCCAGCACAATATCATCTCATCAGAAGCAAAGATAACTTCTATTATACCGTGGCCACAGAGAATAGTTCACTTTTAAAGAGGAGTGCTTCTGCACAGCAATGTTTGGGTTGATACCATTTGTTCCACAGATTTGGTTCTAAATTTAACCAGTTTTTACCACTGGAGAATGATAAAAAATGATCAATAATCCCTCCAAAATACCAGATTAAGACACCAAGACCTTGAGGAACACCATAGAAAAGCCATGCTGTGATTTGGGATCAAAAACTTTTGACATTTGGAGATTTCTGCAAGAATTGCATTTTTCAGCGATTGGATGGCAAGCACTAAAACTGCTCAGAAACTGAACTCTCATAAAGGGCAGTAAAAAGTAAGTAGACAATCTAAAACGAAATAAAAGACAATGATTATAAAAAATTATTAAATACATAATAAATAGATATAGTCAGTCCGCATGTTCCAAGCTGGATTACAAACCGTCTGAAAGGAATACGATTGATCACAACTCCTCGTTAGAAAGCTACGGTGGTGACGAAGCAGCTGTAAGTTAAAGTTAGTCTCTACATCACAGCGTTCCAGAGATACTCTAAAAAGAGTAACTAAAGTATGTTTCTGTTGTAACCGACAGCGTCGACCTCAGGGGGGTCAAACAAACTATGCAGTCAAAGATTAAAGTGCATCTAGTACATGTAGTTTAATTAACACTAAATATTTAAATATTGTTAGGCCAGCATGGTGACAACGTTTCCCTCTCCGACCGACAGCGTCCGTCTAACCAGTCCTCTGGATTCGTATTGATCCGGGGATCATTCTGCCCTCCATGTCAAAGAAAACGAATGCTGTTGAACACTTTGATTTTTCATTATATTCACGTCTCCACGGTTCCTCCAGCAGACCCGCCGGTCAATATCACATGTTACAACGCATTTCCCCGTACAATGATTACCTATTGACCCCCTCTCCCCTTATGGGAATGCTTTATATGACAGACGGTCTGGTCACATATTCAAATATCCTGTAAGCATCTCATTCCAATAAACACTAAATCCATAACTGGATTTGGATTTCTTCAGCTCTGGGAAAACTGAGAAGCTCCGAGTCCGACTGTCTCGTATGACACTTTAATGCTGTAGTAGTAGGCTTGTTCTGGACACACTTGGTAAATGCTCTTATTGTATGACAGCAGTGCTGACCGGTTTTCTGGAAATATGAAAGCTTTCTCATTGATTAAACATTTCTGCCGCTTTTGGATTTTGGACATCAAATAAAACATTTCTATTCTGTCATTTAGAGTCGATACTTTCATAGATCACTTTAAGACCGAAAAAGGATTTTATAAAGAAGTGGTTCCACTAAACTCTGACATTCTCTGCTTTCAAGTCTGGTTTCATTTCCTCGATGCAAAATCTGGTATTAAACTTGAGTCAAACTGTTCCATGACTGGAGACCTAAAGTGAGCCAGGCTGATTAAATTCCCTCTTCTCTGTGAGCGTTTCACCTGCAGGTTCAAAATGCCTCCTGAGTGCCTGAAACGGTTCATTTGTTGAAGCTGTCCCCTGCATCCATTTCTACAGGTGCTGCACTCAAAGTCATTCATTTCCTTTGGCTCCTTATTTCTCCCTTTATTCTGAAAGTACTACTTGCTCGCTTTGATTGAACTCAATGGGATTACAACAGAGTTAATTGCTCCTGGGTTTGTCCACTTATTACCATGTGAACTCCCCCGCCCCGGCTCCCATTGTTTCCAGGCCTTCCATAAAGATTACCTGCTCCTGCTGCAGAATTGCTCTATTGTCTCCTATGGAGCGTGGGCTCCAGATGAAAGGTGAATGGCATACAGTACAATAGAGAGGGCCACGGTGGCGAGAGCTGGCTGTATATGCACTAATGAAACTATAGGTAGAGCCTTTAAAAATAGGAGCGCTGGCAGCTCTCAGATTGAGCTATTAGACCCAGCTGATTGGATGTGCTACTTTATTTACCAGCAGGTAAGAAAAAAATGAAACGCAGCACGGCTCGAGGGACGGCAATGTTACCTCGGACTAAAATATCTCAACAACGACTGGACAGCCATGAAATTCAGAACACATATTCATGTTCAGAGGATGAATCTGACCAGCAGGTCGGTGCCTGTTTGGAGCGTGGCCGCTCGGAACGGCCCCCAGAAGCCCCGCCCCCCCCGCTGCAGAGAATTTATTAATATTGAACATGTTGCGTGTTTAAATTGCACCGCCTTCAACGCTGCACATCCTCGGGTCCCCAGCAATACATGCAAAGCAGATCGGATGAGCAGTTGTGGAGATATGTGAAGGACACACAGACAGAGGTTCTTTGCTTTATATCTCACCTGAGTGATCCAATAACTTCGTCAGCATCAAGTCAAAATGGTTTTCTTTTTAAAACTTTGGTTTATGACCAAATACCTGCAAAACAAATCTGCCGTTTTTTAACAGCTAAGATATCATCAATAGAAAAGCGATCACAATTATTATATTCACTCGACCCAGATTTTAAAAACACGTCTGCCTGCACAACTACGCTGTTCACTTTGTGCACTATGGCGTTCACTATCTACACTACTCTGTACACTATCTACACTACGCACCGTACACTACACCATACACTACATAGACTACTCTGTACTTTGTTCCTAAGTCGGGGGTATGAACCGTAACATCTCCGTCCCAGCTGCTTACTGGTTGAAGGTGATGAGACACGGATCGACCCCCCCCCCCCAGTCCTGCCGGCTGCTTTGCAAACATCTCCAGGATTTCACACGTAGACTCGTGAGAAGGTCAGGCAGCTATTGTTGGTAATTAACCCCCAGTGTCGACACAAGAAAACATCGCCAACAAAGCCTCACCTCAGAGGGCCATTCACCCTTAAACTTGTACTTATGACCCACAGCCAACAATCACCAACACACACACACACACACACACACACACACATATCTGAGCGGAGGAGAAAAGGTCAGACGTAGCACTTCCCCAACCCTTTGGTGGTGTTTTGCTCGGCCACTGGGAGAGTGGCGTGTTGAGGGACTGTCAGAACTATGAGGGCTCTGCCGACAGAGAGGTGTGCAACCTTTAGTGTCCTGGTCTTGAGGAGCACCACCGCTCTCACCTTAACATTGTTTTAAAGGCCATGTGTACTATTTACACTTTACATTTACCCTTTAGTTTGCTGTCTTCTCAGCTGGAGGTGTGACCGGCATATTTATGAGCACATACACACACAGTCTATACATATAACAGCTGAGGGCATGAAAGCATCCTGAAGTTCAGAAACAAAGGACTCCACATCAACACTTCATTTAATGTAAAAGTTGAATTCCAGCACACTTCCACGAAGCGGGAGGTCAACATCTCGTTTCACTTCCACAGCGTGATCGCTGCTTCCGGTTGACATCTCTCTGATCGTCCTGTTTTCAGAGAGGGTTGTGTTTGGAAGACATTCTGGGAAACTGAGGAGAGAAGTAAAATAAACACAGGCTAGATTGAGGAAATTACAATTTAATGACAAAACAAGTCCTGGAATGAACTGAATGATGTTTTAAAGTATACAGCTGCAACCAAACGTTTCAACCCCTCCTGAGACTGAAGGATTTCAGTTGAGTGACACATTCAATTATATATTAATACAAATGTGTACAAGGCCTCCTCGGCCTTCAGAGTTCTTGGAGACAATAGTATGGAGTGATGAGGCTGAAGTGGAACTGTTAGGACTCATGGATCAGCGGCATGGCTGACGACGACAAGAACACCATGTTGAAATGTTCACCGTGCAACTGGCATCATGGATTGTTTTGATATCCCAGACCAATAATGAAATCTCCAGGATGTAAATGGAAGACTTCCTACCCAGACAACGATCTAAACTGGGTTCATTGAGACTCATTATGTTCTCTCTATGATTTAGAATCATGACTTCAGTATTCTAAGAGATAGATAGATAGATGGATAGATAAAATACTAGAATGTCACTCGGAGAGCACAGACCTCCTCCAAGGTGCCTGACTTTAAAAGCAGCCCCCAGCTGGCGGTACTGTGAGGTGGTCGGCTTGTTATTAACACGGTGTGTTTCCGTGTAAAGTATTGGCGGATGCCTCTCTCATCCAGCAGCCTTGTTACGTCTGTAGAACGTTACATGTGTGTAAAACCTTGTTTATGCTCGACCCAGCACTTGACCCAGGAATTGATTGTGTAGTGGTCACCGTACATTAAAAAGATTAACACCAATTTGTCTTTCCAGAAACAGAGTCCCTGTTTTCCTGAATAAACCACAGAGACAGTTTTCATTAGAACTCTTTCTACAAATAAATATCTAAAAAACTGGGAAAATAAAACCAAAACATGTGTTTCTGTAATGTATCTTCAGTCCATTTAGCTTCAGCTAGTGTTTGGTGTTTGTGGTGGGATTCCAGCCCAAAGAGTCAACGTGATTATGGTTTAGTAGAGTTTCAGCAGAACGTTTGCACTCGTCTGCAATAAATCTGACCACTTTGTACCGTCACTGAAAAGCTCGCTTGCCACATCAAATGAAAAGAAATCCAAAGTTGTTGTCAGGGAATCTTGTCAGGTCACCGCTGACTGCTTGTTTGCATCATGAAGCGTACTCTCCCCCACCTCTCCCACCGCCTGCCTAATGACTCCTCTCAGCCTCCGAGTATCTCCCCCAAAGCTCAATCCCCCAACGGGGCACGGTGCCTTTTAAACTCAGAAGAAAACCTATTTACCCGCAAATTAAAGCACCGCACTTCATGGTGTGGCGCAGGAATCTGTGCACTCGCTGGAAAAACAGGGCAATTACTTGGAAAGAGTGAGCCGAGGGAATATAGGCCTCATCCAGAGAGAAGGTGCGGCGTCTACTCAAACTTTGTCTTTAAATATGGGTGGGGGGGGAGACATGTTGTAAGGAGAGGGTGGGGCGCTCGCTCTCTAAAAACTTCCTCTCTGAAAGTAAATCAAAAGTGCAGCTGAAAAAATAAAAAGCGGTCCTACAGTGAGGAGAGAAAAAGGGAAAAGCCTTGCAGGTTCATTACATCATGGAGAATGGAAGTCGTGTGTGTGTGTGTGTGTGTGTGTGTGTGTGAGTGTGTGCGTGTGCGTGCGTGCGTGCGTGCGTGCGTGCGTGTGTGTGTGTGTGTGTGTGTGTGTGTGTGTGTGTGTGTGTGTGTGTAGGTGTGCGCGTGCGTGTGTGTGTGTGTGTGTGTGTGTGTGTGTGTGTGTGTGTGTGTGTGTGTGTGAGAGAGTGTGTGCGTGTGCGTGCGTGAGTGTGTGTGTGTGTGTGTGTGTGTGTGTGTGTGTGTGTAGGTGTGCGCGTGCGTGTGTGTGCGTGTGAGGGAGGAAGCAGGAGATAGTCTGCAGGCAGTCAGAGATGGCCGCTCTCCAGTGGGGATTGCTTTGTTGTCTTTGTTTAGGGTGTAGATCGACAGACTCATGGGAGGGAGAGGCGGGGTTTGATTGGGTGTTTGTGGCTGTATATGTGTGTGTGTGTGTGTGTGTGTGTGTATGTGTGTGTGTGTGTGTTAGAGGAAGTGCTCACTAGGAAGTTTTATATTACAGAAACCAACCCCCCCCCCCCCACCTCCACCTATCCTCCATTCGTCGTCGTCGTCGTCGCACCTTTTCAAGGAAGCTTCCAACAGACAGGATGCACCAGAACTGCTTCCGATGTGTCTTCCCGTTGGAAGTGTTTGCCCGTGGGGAACTCTCCAACACGGAGGCGTCAACAGGGATACCAGTCGCTGAGGGAACGGCACAAACCTGCTGTATACCGGCTGCTTGAAAGAAGAAGCATGCGTTTGATAGCGTTACTCTGGTTGTGTGCGTGCATCTCATTCTGACTTCCTCCTCCGTTGCTCCGGGGCTGTATTAGCCAGTGAGTGAGGGCGGTGTGGTGGAACCCGGCTGGGACTAGAGCTGCAGCAAGGCTGCGTTCCAAAAGTCAAAAAATGATGTCCTAACGTCTTCTCCTAACCACTTCTCCTTGACCTCGATGGAAAACGTCATGAGGTCAAGGAAAGTAGCTCTGGTTCTCCTGGTTCTCCTGGCTCAGATGTATTGAAGTGGTGATAATGGAGAAACATCAGGTTCCTCTAATCACCTGATAACTGATCATAAACAAGCACATCTCTACATAAAGATGTTTCCTGTTGCAGACACAAGCTCAGCCTCCAGAGGACTTCAGTGTTCCCGTCATCTAACTTATCTCCGTGTTCTGTCGCCGCTGTATTCACTAACATAAAGAAGGAGGAGAAGTGGTAGACGCAGTAAACGCTTCACTGCTTGCATCGCTCGCCTTTCCTTCCCAATCACTGCTTTCTGCATTGACTGAAATTACATATCTGCTAACCTAACTGCCCCCCATTCAGACGGCTTTGACTGTAATAAATTGCCTCCTGAATCACGGCTTCACAAATGGCTCTTAAATGGAGATCAGGTGTTAGTCTGATGATGTTTTAATTGTAACTTGCGGAATGTATTAGCCGTGACCTACAGGCTTTTTGTGGCAGCTTCCATTCAATATGTATGTGCGTTCAGACACCTTGGGTTTAGAAAGGTTAATTAACCTCTGGTGGTAGACCTTTCCTTTGCACTTAACTTGGTCTATGTCCTGATAGTGCCATTAACCCGCGCCCTAGCCTCTTAACCTCCTCTATCATTACCCACGTAAAACCCATTAAAACTTCCTATTGATTCCTTTTACATAAACCACTTCTACATCTTTCTGTACAACGTTTTTCACCTAACATCGGCATTCTATAAGCACAAGAGGCTTTAGTGAATCACAGCAAATCAAATCAGTTAGGGAATTATTATTTAATGACTAAACAGTATATGAATAAAACATATTAAATGGTTTCTAAACTGAGGTGTGTGAAAAACTTACCCTGGAGTACAGAGCGATGGTAGTTGGAGAAGGTGCTGGTTCCATGTTGTTACATGATGATCAGAGTTTAACCTGATCTGCTGCGTGTTATTTTAACACCACGTCTTTACCGTGAAACGCTCGCAGTCAAAGGTTTAGGCACCGAGGTAGTCCTAGGGCTTCATAACTTTAGTTTTCATTGTGATTTAATGGTGCATTCCCAAACCAATTTGCACTTAGTGAAACAACCTCAACCCAACTGATAGATGGAGCTTTTTCATCGGCACGTTTGGCCGCGCCAAATCAAACCACGCCGCTGATTTGTGTTTCTATCACCAGTTTTAGCGTGCCAAGGTGTGCCGCGGCACGCCCGAGATGGACCGTCTCCGGAGTCGGGCCAAAGTGTCGCCCGTGTGACGTCTCACCGACCGCGACCACTAGTCACAGCCGTGGTTGAAGGTGCACACACCCTCAAGCGGGTAGCGTTGCTGTCATGGACGTGCTGATCTCCGCCGTGCTGGGCTAACGCACCGAGTCAAAGCGAGTCCAACCAGGTGCGTTCAGGGCTGCGGAGCTGTTGCCCGGCTGGTACTTTAGCCCCGTCCCCGGCAGTAAACTGTGCCTACAGTCAGGGCAAAATAACAATGAACAGTTATTACCAGCCAAATAAATTAGAACTCTTTGTTAAACTGTGTGACTGACACATTTACAATGTATTAAAACCATCCTTGCAGGTAGGAGTAGCAGAGACATCCAAGTCTAAACTCCAGTTGCTCTCCTCCTTCTCTCTCTATCCTCTTCTTCTCTCTCTCTCTCTCTCTTTGCATCTGTCGGAAAACAATGGAGCACAATTAACGGGGACTCTGCTTTGCTGTTTGCTCGGTTGCCACAGCAACAGCATTGATTAACACTTCAGCAGTCGCCAAATTAACGAAGTAAAAGCTCCCATAAACAGCTACTTAGAGCAGCAGTGCATCACTCGTGATGTGCAGGTGTTAAAGCAGGAATGTTATCCTGAGATCAGCCTCCACGTCGGTGGAGGAGGTCCTGGTGTCCTCACATTAAGGACATTAAGGACATTAAGGACGGACATACAGCAAAGCACACTTTTAATTTGACAGAATAAATGGGTTCCATCACATGGCAGCTTGCTTCCCTTTTGTCTCTCTGCCAGTCAGCGTTTCCATACAGGAGATGCTGCAGCCTCACAGTTGCACTAATAAACATTATTTAATGTTAAAGGAGTCTCTTGTAGAGACAATCTCACGCATAATTCTCCTCCATGGAGCGTTTGAGCCTCTTCTGAAGCAGGCGTGTTTCCAGCAGCAGGCAGCTGGTGAACACGGTGCAGCGTCTCACAGCTCAACTTCAACATCATGCAGCTTTAAAGATGCACAGATTCATCGTTCATTATTATGATAATGTATTGAAAGCTTCCAAGCAAACAAGCCCACGCCACGGGTTCAAGTCAGAGTTAAACAGGAACCTTTTATTTCCTTCAGGCCTGAAGAGCTATAGAACTATGAGGATTTACATCCACCGGGTTTTTAGGTCAGCTTGGACCCATTATTACATAAATCACCCCCTATTAGATACAGGGCTTTTACCTTCCTTTAGTCATCACCTTGAGGTTTACACTTCATCTCAATACAGAATGCATTCACTACAGCCCTGTTTCTTATGACATGTTGCTCATCTGCAACTCGTCAAAGCAGAAAAAGGTGTAACAGGTGTAATTAATAAAAGTAATGATGGCTGCGTTCCATTTAGGTTCAGCAGCACCGGGGCTCTGGTGTTGTGCATGCCGCCCTTATAGCACCAAGAAGAAGCGCCGCGCTGCAGCGTGTCAACAGAACTTGATTTTTTGGATTAATAACTTGAAACTTTTATAATGTAAACGGTGAGATTATGTTTTTTGAAAGCAGCAGATCAACCAACATAGTTGCTAGGCGACCATATACCACTTGTTGTTCTGACTACATACAGCCTCAACTTAAACTGCTGGGGGAGTCGGGATGGAGAAACACGGAGATAGTGAAGGACGCGTCAACGCCAGTGTCGGGGATGTAAATAGAAAACTGTCACTGTCATACTGTCGCTCTCTGGGACACTAAATGGATGTTAATGTTATTATTTACAGGTAATTTTCCTGCTTTGATGAGTCAAGATGTCGGCCGTGAAAAGGTTCTCTTGATGATATTTTCCACATCTGTTAATTGCTTTACGATAATGTTGCTTGCACGCATTTCTTTTACTGATATTCACTCCAGTGTGTGTGGTCTAATGTTGATATTGATCGGTGCATTAGGAGGGATTTAAAGGGGAACTCCACTGATTTTTATCATTAATATAAGACATGTTTCCAGGAGATTATGCACAAAGTAGCATGAAACTTTTAGTGTCTCCAGAGGGAGCTGTTTGATAAATGTCCCCATGTGATGTCACATGAGTCATCGTTGATTTGGAGACTACAAGTTTGAAAATGAAAAAAAAAAATGCTAAATCAGAGAAGTACTGCTGTAATTATGGTGGAGGATTAGCAAATGAAGGTGGCGTGAGAAGCAGGAGATGCACTGACGTGGACACACTGGTCCTGGTAACCCTCAGCCAACCGGACAGCAGGCAGACCTGGAATCACTGTTATAGCTCCGTAATCACATTTAAGACGTATTACAAGAAGACTTAAGTGATTCACATGTTCACATGTTCATGGAGCCGTGTGAACTGTTTCTTAATGTGTCAGTTCTCCAACATGCCTGTTGATGTGCAGACAAAAAGAAACGCGTCACTTTCTAACAAGAGCATCAACCTACTACGTTCCAACACGTGGTTAACGTTGTGAATCTAAAACTCTTGGTTAGGTTTATAGGAAATTTGTTGTTTGGGTTTAAATAAGTTCCGTAATGGAACACAAACTGGGTGAAAGTCCTGTGCTTGTTTGACCCGTCCATCCTCCCCTACCAGCGGCCCTGAGCGGGTTTTATCGTTCTTTATACGATAAAAGCAGTTGCTCCGAGCGTCTGATATTGCCGCTGGATTTACGGCGTCACCAAGAGGTATTCAAACAAACTGGAACCCATATTCTAGCCCAATATAAGAAAGGTGTTAATGAGTCCTTCTCTTCCAAAGATACAAACAGAATCTTTATGCTGAAACACAGCAGAGCAGCGTGGAAGTGCAGCCTGCGGCGAGCTGCGTCTCAGAGCTCCGAGCTCAACGAGCTGCGGCCGTTTGGATTCTGCAGGAAAAAGGGCGGCAAAAATGTAAAGTTGGGGGAAGTTGAACTTTTAGTGGCGCCAGAGAGAAGCAGTAGCCAATCAGTAAACAGAGTCCCATTGACCTGCAGTTACAAAGAATTTCACGTCTCCCAGCCGCAGAAAATTATTATTATTCGCACGTCCTGCTGCCTGGTGATTTCGGCATGACTACTGTGGAAATGGCCACTACAGGACGTGTTCCCTGTGATAACAACACCTGAAGTTGAACTGAGATTACACAAAACAAATCATCCAACTAGGCGACTATAAAACATTACTATCCCCCCACATATATGGAATTACTGGGGTTTTCTTCTGTTCATTTGAGGCACAAGAAGCAAATTTAGAGTCACTAAAAATACCGACAGCATGTCATTACATCGGATACTTACCACGCAAAAAGGGAATAAGATGGCACATAGTTTAATGTGCACTTTAAAAAACATATGAATAATTAATATTAATGAATAAAGAGCACAATGCAGAAATGCAAGGGCATGTTTGTGGGACTAAACCGGGGTCACAAGTCAGTTTTAGTTAATCTGCAGTGAAGCAGACGAGAGGCCGCGTTTGGTGTTTTCTGTTCTCTAATCCCAATTAAACCGGAGGAGGGGGGGGGGGGCATATCAAAAGAAAAGCTGTCCCAGAGACGGGTGTGGGCTGAGGGGGGGAGGGGGTAATTATTTTGAAGGGTATTAAGTCATCAGATTTACTTTTATCTTGATTGCATTGTGGAAGTCGTGCATAATTAATGGGGGGAGCTTATTAGGAAAAGATGATTAGGCAAATTACACAGGTGTCTGATGCATTTTTCATGATGAATTTTGCCGGGACAATCCTGGATTTCCATCTGTTCTGCTCCTATCAGAATGTCACTTCAGGGGAAATTACCACGACAACAATAAAACGCAAATTGCAGGCTGGCAAAAATGAAAGTATAAATAAGACTTAAGGGTTGGTGCTGAAATAAACACAAACAGGGAATAGTCATATTCTTTAAAGACGTTCTCATCATCAGCAAGCTTTTGGCAATTGGGACATAATAAGCTGCTTCATTTTAATGGACGCTGGGAGTTTTATGATTACACCGTGCTAAAAAAATGACTTTGTCCTTCACCATTATGTGTGGTCCGAGCTCATTCAGCGCTCGCTGTATGTAGGCCATTACTGCAGGTATAATTAAGACTCACCTTTCATTGGCTCTTTAATAGTGGAAGGTTGAAAAGGCCCAGTATTATTCCCCGGCACTGTTTATCACTCCCTAAGCATAGCCTTCTCTGCTCTCTGCTTTTCACTGGAAGCTTTTCTATTAAACGCTGATACCGATGCTCAGACCTTCACTTTAACCGAGCGGTCTTTCAAATACCTTTTCTTAAAAGCAGCCGTTGAATGAATGGCTCTGACCTAGCTTTTGGCTTTTTAATTACACGTTGACACGCTCTGAATAGTTTCCCACATTTTCATAAACAAAACTCCGATGCGATGAGGCACATTAGACATTAAGCAAAGCACTTGAATGATTTGTACAAGTTTAATCACTGCAATCATTCTGCTAATCAAACTATATATGTGGTGATCATGGCAACCGGAGGAGAGCGAGAGAAGACACTATCAAACTCATGACGCCGAGCGTGTCTGCAGGCTCAGACCGCTCTTCCTCTCCGATGATCAAACCTCATCAGCTCCTGCATTATTGAGAGGAAAAGTCTTCTTGGCTCAGTGTGACCACCATGTCTTTTCTTGGTGTGGTCCTCTCTCCTCGCTCGCCTTTATTGGGGCTCCCCGAGGACGACTTCAAGGCCCCCTCAGATCATTAGGCTCTGAGGCGGTGGGGTTTTTACCTCTCACACCTGTGAACCTTCTTCATAAATTCTACCTTCCCACCAGCAAATCAGCAATGCTGTTTGTGCTGCTTTCATCTCAGCCTCTTCTGCTGCTGCTGGTTGTTGAGCCGCTCATTTCTCTGACCAACACGCACTCGTCACATACTGACGCTTCGTCACGCCCCCTAGCGTCACTTTAGGTTTAGGCATCAAAACCACTATAGTTAGGTTTAGGAAGTAGGAAGTATTACTTTGTAAAGAAAAAAATGAAACGGAACTTTGTGAACACGGGACACGAACGAACAGCTGATTGTAACGTGAAAGTGAAAGTTAACACACGGGACACAAAGAGCAGCCTCCTGGATGAAAGCCCTGTGTCTGTTGGACCCGTCCACCTCGCCTCCTGTCCACCCTGCTTGTCTTTTCGCTCTTTAAACTACGTCATCACACTGCCGACGCACTTTCTCTGAGTGTTTCCTGTTGCCGCGGACGGGTTTATATTGTAGTTAAAGGAATAGTTCGGGTGTTTTGAAGTGGGGTTGTATGAGATACTAAACCATTAGGGATGCACCGATACCATTGTTTTTCAGACCGAGTACTTACATCTGGGTACTCTCCGATACCGAGTACCGATACGAGTACCTCTCTGAGCCTAAAGACCCTCGTTAACAGCCAGCTGGAGGGTGTGAGCGACACATGCCAGGCTGTGTTAACGTCACGCTGCCGTAAAGTGGTATCGGTGCCGTTGTATCGGAGCCGTTTTGCAAGTACGAGTACATGAGCACAGTATCGGACCCGATACCCGATACTGGTGGTCTCTACTGACTGCAATGTAAACGCATCCGTGTGAATGTTCCACGCTCAGAGCCGGTGACGTAGAAAGAGAAGTGAGAACGACTGGATGCTTACAGACACGGGACTTTCGACTAGGAGACCCGTGTTTGAGATCCAAAGTGTTTTTGAGTTATTTTGAGGTGACGTTAGTGACATTTGTGACGTTTTTTTTCCGTGCTTATGTTGTTTCTGTACATATTTTTCTTCGTTCACATGCGTATTTGAAGCCCAGACATGATGTTTTTCCTAAACCTAACTAACTGCGAGTGTTTCTCAGTAACGACGTGGCATTAAATGACATGTGAAAAGCCTAAAATGTGCTATCATGAATGTCCTTAAATGTCTATTTATACGACTCAGGTTGAAGCAGCAGCCTTCCTTTGCTGCGTATGACTTCTCCGTGCACACATAAGGATATCAACAATTCATATTTTATGAATGAGAGCCTGGATTTGACGGGATAATGTTCAATCAGATTGAACCCATGAGTAGTGAACACGGTGAGAGGACTTCATGATGTCATGATGTCATTCAGGGGAATGGGATTAAGTGTAGTGTTAGCGTTCCATGCTACGAAGCCAACATATATTTCAGGGTAATTACTAAGACTTTAGCAGATTGAAGCTGCAATGAGTTGAGTTATAGTTGAATACTATCATGCAATATGTTATAACGTAGTTGTATTTTAATGTTAAGCTCATATAGTAGGCTCTAAACACGTTAGCATTAGTGAAAGGATGAGTCCGAAGCCTCCTCATCACTCAGCAGAGTCTCCTCTCTCGCTGTATCCCTTCAGGTCATTCAGTGAATTAGAATGTGAGTGTGTAGTTGGGATTAATCAAGCATCTGGACGGGAAGATGACAAACCGTCAGGACACTTCGGTCCTGCCAGGTGGCTCTCTGTCCGTCCCGGATTCCCTCCGAGTCACATTGGATAATGTTGCAGCAGGGACGATGATGATGATGAGGAGGAGGAGGAGGAGGAGGAGGAGGAGGAGGAGGAGGGTGACAGATCAAGAGAAGTTTGAAGGATGGCTGAGTGGACAGACGTGTGACCTGAGAGGAGAAATTGGATTTGGCTCCTGTCTCTTGGCGCTGGCAGAGGGTGGCGACAAGCTCGGTAAACTACCCCCTCTCTCTCACACACACACACACGCACACACATTCATGCACCTCCCCTCCACGCCATTTCCATTTCATTTTCCGCAAAGCATGAAATTAAAGCTATTTATAACCTGGCTGATAATTACATTATACTTATTCCATCACGATTAGGTTTCTGGTTTTTATGATACAATGTCACAGTTTTAATTAAAGCGTCTCTGGCAGCCTGCTTGGCCGGCCACCGTGTTTATTCACTCCTCACGTGCTCCGAGAGCAACTCAGGACCGCCGCGTCCACCTGATGACACCCGTTACTACCGCCCGCTGATTGACAGCGCCGCCGCCGCTTGTGATTACGCTGGTAATCTGAACAATTTGACTTGGATATATCCCTGTTTGATTGTGAGCCTTAAGGGGTGGATGTGATGAAGTTTGACATAGACGGATCACGTCACCTTTAAAATGTCTCCGTGTCTGTTTAATGGCTAATTACATTATCAAAGCAAAAACCCAGACTGGCGGAAGTCCTCCGTCACCTTGGAGGAATTAATGATTGAATTATGAATCAAAAAAATCCCCCCCGAGGGAAGAGAAAGAAAGTTGAGATGTAATGTTAACAGTGCTACTTTGGAGGAAACGTACCTTGTAGGTATTGTGCACTGAGACCTAACTTACGGGTAAGAAAGAAGAAAGTTGGTGCATTATTTAACGTGATATATGCTCAATAATAAATAGCCGATAAATAAAATATACAAGCTTGTCTTGATTAAGGTGTGTGTATTCCCCTCCCCTGACGCCGACAGGCCTTTGATTCATGTATCTGTGTTTGTGCAGTCCTCCTTCCTCCTCATATTCAACATTTCCACTTTGTGTAACACACTTGAAAAGGCTTGGCTTCTTGGCTGGAGGGATGTTGTACAGAAAGGAGCCAGAGGAACGCCTCGCCTATGGCATTGGCTCAGGGCATAGTTAGAAGTCGGGACCACCCTGGATGCTCATTCATGTTTCATTGTGGAGGGAGAGACTGCGAGTGTAAATGTGTCCCACTTGAGTGAATTGTGGTTATGGCAACAGAAAATTGTGGAGACCAGTAATTAATACCTTGTGGATAGTTCTCCCTCTGTTGATCGATTAAATCATGCAAAACACTCCTAATTATAAGACTCCCCACAGGATGATTTGTGTCTCAGAGCCGACTGCAAATGTCATGGAAGAGTGTTTGTGGCACCGGCATTGACTCTTAACTCTGCTGGAGACAGATGGGATTGAACTTTGTATGCAGCTCTTCTTCCAAACCGAGCCGCCAGCCAGGCCATCTAAACCAGCGCCGGAGCCATTTATCACCCGGCTCATATCGGCCTTTCAATAAAAGCCGTGTAGCGGCCCGTCGCTGTGGCCCGCTGGAACCGACGCTGCTATAGGACACGACTCCAGAGGTGTCAGTCTGTAAAACGCTGTAATGAAACACGCTTTACTATATACGTTAAAGAGCAAACAACACTAACCCAGAAGCAACCGTGTCTCCTAATAATCCTGTTAATAATGACCATCAGTTTAAATCAAGTTAAATAAAATAGAGTTATTTTACTGTTAACAAACCATGGAATTATAATTATTAATGTTTACTACTTTACTTATTAGTAATGCTATCATTTATGTTATTTTATCAATTTGTTGTTGTACACATTATAACCTTTATATATATATATAATACTGATATTTTTAAACGTAAACTAAAAACCCGTCTATTTAGTCTGGTTTTTATGTAGTGTTTTATAATTTTATAATTTTATGTTTTTTATTGTTATTACTTATTTTATTTATCATTATCATTATAGTGTTTATTTTACTCTATTTTATTCAATCAACCTTTTATTGCTGATCATTATTATCTCTTTTATTCTATTTCATTTTATTAAAATGTTATTATTTTAATACAAGCTCCTTATTTTGTGTAGTTTCATCATTTTTATTTGTATTGTTATTTTTATTTCCTTGTATTTTATTTATCTTTTATTATCTTAAAGACCCATCTCTTAGTTATCTTGGTTGTTTTGGTGCATTAGTCTCTAAATCCATTTTGAACTGCATTTGAAAGGTTCTATATAAATAAAATTTGATTGATTGATTTATATATTAAGTATTTGTTAATGATTATGAAATGATTTTTAAAACATTTATAAACATGACATAGATAGATAGACCTTGTTAATGGTTAATTAATGAGGTGCCATTTATGTTGTTTCCAGAATACAATCTTATAAGGTATGCATGCTTTTATTATCACATTTCTGTTTAATTCAAATGTTGTGTTATCTGTTATAACTCAGTGTTATTACTGCCTTTATTCTCAATGAAGCAGCTGGTCCGCTGACCTGAGGCTCTCAGACGTCGTCTGTGGGGCTGATGGGTAAATCTTCTGATACCTTTATTGTAAAGCAAAACAAAAGAAGTTGTTATTCTGAAGAATCAAATGTGAAATAATGTTTCTGTCTGTTGTTGGTTTGATGGAAACTGAATCATGAAACTACAGTAGAAACATCAGGAGCAGTACTAATAATAATGTGTTAGGGAGGAAATAAGCAATAACAGCAAACTCAGGCTCCCTTTGCAAAAAAAAAAGGACTGTCTTTGAAAGTAAAGCGTCCCTCTGGAGAGTAAAACTATTATAATGAGATAAAAGCTAAACTAAAAATAAGGTGCTGTGCTCCTCTGGTTTGTTCATCCTCAGTATGTTGATGTCGAGTCTTCATCGAGGTCCACGTCAGCCGTCTGAACCTCCAGCGTCTCATTCAGTTTCAGTCTGGAGACACAAATCTAGATTAGTTTTTGTCACATTGATATTATTGTTGTGAGATGATCGTCTCAATTTTTTTAATTTGGACGACTTTTTCAGCGTTCTGATGAACGATGTGCACGGTTACCATGGTTACGGCAGTTATCGTTCCTCTAACCCCAGGTTCACTGTGTGGTGATTAGTTTGTGGTAATTTGATTAACTGATTAATGTAAACTGAAATAGAAAGGGCCTGAAGGCGAGGGTGTGGGTGTGATTCTCTTTCTTTTCTTCTGCTAAAAAACAACTTTGAGTTTTCTCTAAACTTTGATTCTTGTTTTTTGTTGGAGAGTTTCGCCGCTTCGGGTCTCAAACAGCTGCTGACATGAAACCATGTGAGAAGTTATTGGTGCAACTTCTCATCGACATCTGGAAGTATGAAAACAAAAGTATTTCTGATATATCTGAATGTGTAGAAAATATCTGAACAAATAGATTTAATGTTTGAATCTGAAAGCAGCAGATCTGCGTGACAATCAGTCAGCAAATGAATAAGCACAAATAATATACGATGTGTGAGTGTATGAAGTCTCTGAATATATTTATCTGTTTTATAACCTGATAATATATGACCCACTCTTTGTCTTATTCCAATGCTATACATGTATATGACAGTAGAGGTTGTAGCTAACATGAGGTCTATCAGTATCTCTTGAGTTGTGTATCTACGTCGTGTGTTGGACGACGTATGAGCACCTTGGTGTGGTTATTCGATGCAGATTTAAAGGAACAGAGTAAGAACAAGGCCTTCGATAGTCTACCGTAACATCCTGGAGTCTGTCTCCAGCGCCCAGACCTCGTCCGTCCGACAATTCAATACAGGCCCCGTTTTACAGTTTGATGCTTGAGCGACAGCTTTTGAGTGAGTTTAGTGTCCCTGACCGTCAATTAGGAGCAGACCTCATTGACACACACATAAAAAAGTGCTGCCATCCAGTGCTTTCAGTAATTGGCATGACAGTTTATCATTATCCATGAAAACCGCTGGGTTTTGCGAACACATGTCTGTTTTGATGGTCCTCCACCACTCGAGTGTCACTCAGTTTTCTACAGCTGTTTGTTTCCGTGTGATTATTTTTTTTCCCTTCCAAGGCCAAATGGTCATTTCACTTTAATGAGCTCAACACAAAGCAGCAGCGGGGTGCGGAGTGCAAGGTTCCAAAGGCTGATTGAGAGTTTTAACCAAGGCTACCAGAGGTAGACAATAGGCAATTACTGCTAATTGCTTTTGAAGAACTCCAAAAAAAACCATTACTTATATTTGTTCTCTTTATTTGTGATTTTTGTTCATGCAAAATATTGGAATTTAAAGGGGACATATGCTAATTTCCAGGTTCATACTTGTATTTTGGGGTTTCAACTAGAACATGTTTACATGATTTAAAGGGACTGTTTGTAACTTCTTCCAGGTATATTCTTCATGCGCATTCGCGTGTGTCTCCGCTGTTCAGACTCAGACTCCAACACAAACTACAGCGAATCACCAAAACCTCTTGGTTGTATCTGGTGAAGCTGTTAAACAGTGTTGGCCGCGGTCGGAGGACGCGGGGGAGACCGTAGCTTTGGTCTCCAGGACCGGAGTCTCTGCTGTACTCTGCTCCTCTGCTCCTCTGCCTGCCTTCACTCACACACCGCGCTCCTTCTCTCTCTCTCTCTACCTCTCGCGTGCATGCTGCTCACTCCACACTGCAGAAGAGTTAGTTTAGCTCTGAGAATATCTAGTGAATGTTCAGTGGACGTTTGTGCAGAAATAACTGCTGCAGCTCCTCCAGACCAACAGAGGTTTCCCGTGTCTTGTGAAGTGATGGAGCTCCGCAGAGAGAAACGTTATCGTCTCCGACCAAAACTCCGGCGTCTCCCCCGTTCCCTCCGGCCGCGGTCGGGAGGCTGAGGCAGGAAAAGCCAACACTAGGATCAGCATTGATTCATGGAGAGACCTTGGTCTGGTCAGCTAACATTACTGCCAAGCAGCTGAAATATAGAGTGATATTGTGCTTTTAGCTGACGTGTGTCTCCTCACTGTGTTGAGTGATGCTCCTTCATGTCTATGTAGAGCGAGCACAAGCGCCAGCAACAGGACGCTGACTTTAGTTGACTTAACGGCCACAAGTGAAGCTCTTAACAACACATTTAGGATTCTTACAAAGGTAGTTCTCCAGCTGTGGGCGGTATATTCTAATGAGCGTGCATGTGACATAGGAAGAGGAGCCAAACAACCGCAACGAAAACCCACTAAAAACTGACTGGGTCGTCTTCTTTCAGTTTGTAGATTGGTAGAGACTCCAGATACCCAGATGGATGAGTACAAACACATGATATGTCCCCTTTAATATCCATGCTAATGCTTTATCCACCCCTTTTTTCAACCACAGATTTACAAATTGTTAAATTAGAAGAGGTATACTTTCATTTACTAACATGTATTTATGTTTTAAGAGTTCGGCCTTCTCGTGACAACAGGGACTTTTACTCTGAAGAGTTCTCAAACAATTGCAGAAAAAGCCCAAACACACTATAATTGTTAAGTCTAACTGATACAATTATGTACTTGTCAGCAGCCCAGAAGCATGACTCAAGTGTCAACACTTGACGCCGTGATTACCATTTGACAAAAACATTGTTAATTACAACTCAGAAGTTAAGTGAAGAGCCGGCGCTGAAGCATTAAAACATAAATGAAGCCTTTGCCCCCCTTCAGCAGGTAGATAATGGGATTCCACATCAATAAACACTTAAGAGGGTTTTTTTCACATCAAGTGCCGGCATCCTGCAGGAAAAAAAGTGCTATTTGACAGTAATATTTCCTCTGTATTCACTTAAGAGATTTCTGTCCAACAGTGCTCCTATTTATTTTGATGTGACTTTTATTTGTTTTTTTTCCCTCTTAGAGCCAACTCATTTGATATCTCTTGGTCTTGCAACCTTGTTTCATATAACATCTTCCAGCAGAGGTAGCCTTGCCTCCTATGTGTTGAATAATTCATGAGTTGCAATTCAATACAATTGGATTGGGGAGAGGGGGACTCAAAAGTTGAATTACAAAACATCACATTCTTTCATCTCGCGAAGTTTTTTTTTTTTTTTTTTACAAAGTGCAGAGGTCAATTATGAGTCCTCTGGCAATAGCTGCTATGAATAATACACCGAAGGGCTCCAGAACCTTGGGAGAGTTCCTCCACTTGTGTAGATTATTGACGCTTTTACTCTTTTTTTTTCCTTCCTATCCTCAGGTAAAAAAAGGACCCTTTGTCTGTGGTCTCCTGTAACTGTTCTTGCCTCCATAGCCTCGAGGCAAAAGAGGCCTAATTTGCACTGGTCTGTTTTGGGGCCAATTATTATAATACCAAATGTACTGGAAACACAATAAAATTGAAAACAATAAAGAGTGGGCTCACCAATATCATGCATTTTAATAATCCCCTCATTAAAAATGCATTTTATCTGTTCAGCAATTTGCAGAGTTTTGCCTCGCTCTCTTCAGACTCTGCACACATTACCTGCAGAACAAGGACGTCGTGCAGAGAGCTGCTGGGGAGGCCACCGCTTCTGCTTCAGTTTCAGTTTCAATCCCCTCACGGAAAATTCATACGTGGAAAATCACCTGAGAAAAATAACATGTGGAAAGGAATCAAAACGAATGTGATTAAGTGACATGTGAAGTGTAATCACCCAGTGACTTAACATACTCACCTCAGTCTTCCTGAATGGTGAATAAACATATACTTAATACTGTCTTCGTTATGCTGAATGACCCCTGTCAGAATGATATATATTATATAGCATTACAATTATTGATGCGTTTGTGCTCATCCCTTTAATTACTAACCTTAACTACTGGATTGCTTAATTTAAAATGATACATCATGATTAATTTGCTATTTATATTCTGTATTAATAATCTGAATTTTGCAGGGAACTAGTGACTAAAGCAGTCAAATAAATGTAGTGGAGTAAATGGTGCAACATTTCCCTCTGAAGAGTAGTGGGGTAAAGTAAACGGAAGTGTAAAGTTGCAGAAAATAGTGCTCGGAATTGTACAGTTAATATACAAAACAATCAATTCACCTTGTGATATTGATCATGTATTTGTGTCGTTACCCATCATACTTACTATCACTATCATAAACCTTTAGAAAATATGCACTTGACATGATAATGACGTAAAATCTCCCTTAACTCTTACTACGCTTCCACAACAGCGTCGTTGGTTGGGACGGCGTTAGCAGCTGCAACTGCTGCTCACATGCACTAAAAGCCACACGTAGCCGGCCCGGCTATGTCAACAAAGCACAGAGAAGCTCTGATTCCAACACACACAGAGGGAGAGAGACTTCTTGTTTGCAAAAATAAATACGGAGCTAATAATACACAGTTTTATAAAGCATTACTTTGCATTGATATACTTTCCTGTATATTATAAAATATGATTGCTGATAAAAACTGATTATCAGTAGTTATTGTAAACCAAAGAGCAGCCCCACCATCAAATCCAATAGAAGTTAGAAGTTGCACTATGAACACAGATATTAATATTAGATAACATTTAGATATGCAAGTTATTAATAGCCTAGTTTGTTTTTTACATAAAAATGTTTGCCTGAGTAACACAGGCCTGGAAAACATTTATATTTTTAATTGAAAAGTCAAACTCTATAATCACAGTATATATGTGCATATCGTTGTTTTTATTATATATTATATATTATTTATACAGTGAAATCCATGATTGGTCCTTAACCTCTCTTTAAATTTGAAAAGACAGGAACCGCCCGTCAAACCGGTAGCCGGATGCAGAGTATCATCTGGTTTGATTCTCTGAGTGAGAGTGGTTGTTATATTAGACCCATAGAAACCAGTGAAGGACCAGTATATCCAGTATATCCAGTACTACATGCTGGTGAGTTGTTGGTTTTCCAGCCCCCCCCCCCCCCCCCCCCCCGTCCTGACTTGTGTCCTGTCTTGCAGCAGGACTTGGCCTCTATCAGCACTAGATGTCAGTGTTCTCGCTGCTCTGTGGAGCTGCAGGCAACATGAACTCCAGCCAGTCGGATATGCTCCACAAAAATGCATCCTATTTTTTTTTTCCGCTTGAAAGTCCTCAGTCCTCGTGGATTTCATGCTACAGCCTCCTGCGTCATGGCCTGATTACTGAGGGCATCACTTTTATCTCATAATGAGCACCAAACTGCTGAGCTATACGCTTTCTTCATATCAGCCAGAGCACCATCTCTCACCACCTGTTGCCGTGCAGTTGGATCTTTAACTTTACACATCCACAGTGAAATGTAATGAAGGTTTCAGAAGGTTACGAAAAGAAAAAGAAAAACAGAGAGAACGAGATTAACAAAACTTTAATCAACCATCCTGCTTTAATGCCTGATCTTGATGTCAAAATCTAGTTGTAAAATCATCATCATTTCTGTTTTGTGTTTGTATGTTACATATTCCTATATGTTCAATCACATTACCACATCAAACCTGGACTGTAGCACGGAGAATCTGTACACATTTTACAAAGAGTTTTTTAGTTTTTTTCATACTTTATTTTTTCCCCCTTTTTTTCGAGGTTGTTTTCATAAATGCAACTTACAGTTCATAATTACAATAGTTTATAAACCAATTTTTAAGTAATTGAGCTTAGAAACAAACACAATAAGTACACAAGAGAAACATCAGCATTCAAAATTGAAATAAAATTAAAAAATAGAATAAAACTAAAAAATATATATTATAATTATACAAAGAAAGTAATAATAATAATAAATTTAATAAATAATAATATAATAATTATAATAAATAAATAAGTTAATAAAAAAAAGTGGGTGGTACTTTTTTTAATACTTTATTTTTTCATTGTTTTTCGAGGTTGTTTTCATACATGCAACTTACAGTTGGTAATTACAATAGTTTATATACAAATTTTGAAGTCATTGAGCTTAGAAACAAACACAATAAGTACACAAGAGAAAACTACATCAGCATTCAAAATTGAAATAAAATAATAAAAAAAATAGAATAAAATAAAGATAATAATAATAATAATACAAAGTCAGAAAAAAAGGAAATTTAGTTATAAATTAAATAAATAAATAAGTTAAAAAGAAAGAAGTGGGAGGTATTTCCTGTTATTGTCTGGTGTGGAGCTGTGAAGCAGCCAATCAGCGGAGCGCTTCAACATCGCAGCCCGGAAAAAGGAAGCTGGAACAGAAAACAGGCGCGTCGGTTAAAAGAGGAGACGTTAGAGAGCTGGAGAGCTGAAGAGCTGAAGAGCTGAAGAGCTGGAGAGCTGAAGAGCTGGAGGTCTGAAGGTGAGCTTCTGACTTCTTATTACTTCAACATGCCGTTATATTAGACACGTGAAGATACAATGATACACACAGTGTTACTGTAAATAATGACGTCACTTTGTTGTTAAAATGTTACATTGTTTCCTTCATTACATCCTCACAAACTCCAGAGACCAACGAGCTACTGCTACAACCTTACATCATGTAGGTGATGTAGGTGATGTAGTTAATGAGGGTGATGTAGGTGATGTAGGTGATGTAGTTAATATAGGTGATGTAGTTAATATAGGTGATGTAGGTGATGTAGTTAATGAGGGTGATGTAGGTGATGTAGGTGATGTAGTTAATGAGGGTGATGTAGGTGATGTAGGTGATGTAGTTAATATAGGTGATGTAGTTAATATAGGTGATGTAGGTGATGTAGTTAATGAGGGTGATGTAGGTGATGTAGGTGATGTAGTTAATGAGGGTGATGTAGGTGATGTAGGTGATGTAGTTAATGAGGGTGATGTAGGTGATGTAGGTGATGTAGTTAATATAGGTGATGTAGGTAATGATGTAGGTGATGTAGTTAATATAGGTGATGTAGTTAATATAGGTGATGTAGGTGATGATGTAGGTGATGTAGTTAATGAGGGTGATGTAGGTGATGTAGTTAATATAGGTGATGTAGGTGATGATGTAGGTGATGTAGTTAATATAGGTGATGTAGGTGATGATGTAGGTGATGTAGTTAATGAGGGTGATGTAGGTGATGTAGTTAATATAGGTGATGTAGGTGATGATGTAGGTGATGTAGTTAATATAGGTGATGTAGGTGATGATGTAGGTGATGTAGTTAATGAGGGTGATGTAGGTGATGATGTAGGTGATGTAGTTAATATAGGTGATGTAGTTAATATAGGTGATGTAGGTGATGATGTAGGTGATGTAGTTAATGAGGGTGATGTAGGTGATGTAGGTGATGTAGTTAATATAGGTGATGTAGTTAATATAGGTGATGTAGGTGATGATGTAGGTGATGTAGTTAATGAGGGTGATGTAGGTGATGATGTAGGTGATGTAGTTAATGTAGGTGATTTAGGTGATGATGTAGGTGATGTAGTTAATGTAGGTGATGTAGGTGATGATGTAGGTGATGTAGTTAATGAGGGTGATGTAGGTGATGTAGTTAATGTAGGTGATGTAGGTGATGTAGTTAATATAGGTGATGTAGTTAATGTAGGTGATGTAGTTAATGTAGGTGATGTAGTTAATGTAGGTGATGTAGGTGATGATGTAGGTGATGTAGGTGATGTTTCACAGCAGCTGTAATATACAGGTCACGTTAACTGAGTTTCACTAAACGTAAGGTAAAGCTGTTGAGTCAGTGAGCTCGTCCTGTTTGTGTCTCACAGTGTTAATGTGTTGGGATTGACTGGAAGTCACATGAGACAACAGAAATCCTTAAATATAAACATGATAAACCCTTTATCTTCTCACCTGAATGTCTTAGTGAAATGGAACTGCTAGATGTAATATATATATCGATATATATATCTATATATCGATATATATACTCTGAAAGGAAAACTGATTAATTGATCTTTAGTTGCCCAAATATTACCTCAACTGTTGCTTTAATATTTTATTAAGATAAGTTAAGATCAGATGAACCTTTATGAATCTCTGGAGGGAAATTCAGGTGTCAAAGCAGCAACATCATCAAACAGAGTGAAACACAGGAGAGGTAAAGGTATACACACATTATACAAACAATTATAGAGATATATCAGATACAGAGTGAATGGGTGAACATAGTGTGTTCAGTCCGTCAATAAATACATGTAGTATGTACATATGTGCAGTCTATAGAGTGGTATTAAGGAGTTCAGCTCCTGACTGAGACATTAAAGCTGCTTTTAATGAATATTAATATTAAGCGGACCCATCAATCATTCTGAGAGTGATAACAAGGCTGTGATTTGAGTTGTGGTGGTTGATGGTGGTGATGGTGGTGGTGGTGTTTATTGTAGTGTAAACCACGTTTGCAGATGTATTCTAGTTGTGTTAGCTTAAATAAAAACTGAACGTTGACAGCAAGATGGCAGTATATGAGTCTACTGTATGTGTCACACTAAGCTTTGTTTATCATGGGACCTGAGGCAGGTTTAGTGATCTCATCTAACCCAGTGATAATGATGTTTAAACAGGTTGGTTGAGTTTCGGTGCACACAGAGGCAGTGGTGTTTCAGCTCGGGACCTCGTTGCAGGCTTGATGATAACCTGCCGAGGTGTGTTGTTGGATGGTACTGTAGTTGAGTGTCTCCCAGTGGGAGAGGTGTACCCTGGTTAGCATTGATCAGGCCCTCTTGTTTACAGTGCAGGGCTCCTCGGGGACAGTCCAGGGGTTAATTGCTGCTAAAGCTCTGCTCTCTGCCCGCTCCTCGCTCCGCTAATACAAAGGAGATGACACTAATGAGGGAATGCAGGGAGGACACTGCTTCTCCGTGGCTGGAGGTCAGCTGGGGGAGGGTTTGATGATTACCACAGCTGGTTAAGGGACGGACCAGCGTTGGAGAGAGAGCGCCATTATTTATTATAGCTTATTTGTAATTTATAAATTGTACATTTTTATTATTTTGTTCTAACGTTTTTATCTATTCTTTTGTTATTATACAGTTTGTCTTGCACCAACAATGCCAAAGAAAATTCCTAGTGTATACCTCTTACACCTGGCAATAAACACCATTCTGATTCTGATTCTGATTCTGATTTTGCAAGTAGTAGATCGTAACCAACGTTGTGTACGACTGACTCATCTGGTGATTATTGTAAAAAAAACATTATAGATCCAAACATCCTAAAGTATTCAGTCATTTAGCAAATCCTCACATTTGAGAGGCTGTAACCTGCCAGTAGTTTAGATTAATAACTTAAATGATTAATAATGTATTACAGTTTTCTGTTGATCAGTTGAACAGACTTTACTGTGTTTTTTCACTTTAAAATAAAGATGAAATCATTATCTTCTTATTGAAAGGTGGGATTGAAATCACAAACACATTGGTTTATGTCGGTGTTTTTTGCAGAGCAGGGTAACAGACACCCATCGGTGTCCAGCGGGGGCAAAATTTGGAAATTGGAACAAAGACAGACTGTTTATCAGCCATATGTTCAGATGTTCATATCTCAGAGTTACTGGCACAAACTGTATTATATTGTAATTAGGACTGTTCCTCACCAGAATGTCTTTCTACACCGGACTGATGTCCAAACGCTGTTGTAGTTAAAACTGAATCTCTGTGGTTTGGAGTTTAGTTTCACTTCTACATTCCTGCTTTTAGACATCAGACTCACTGATTACTGATCGATCTCCTGCTGCTGTATTTGAGCTGTGTGAAAGTACTGCTGCTTCAAATTAAAACCTTTCTATCGGTGAACCAGTGGGAGGCTTTTATTGTGAAGAAATATGCTAGCTATTTTAAAAACACTGCTGAGATACCAAATCACATGACTGGTTGTGTTAAGCTTCTAGCTTGTAAAGTATACACTCCTTCATATGTGGCATAATGTTGGTTTTATCAGTCTGTAAACCTGGCCCAGTTTTATTGCTTGTGTCTCTGCAGAGTCCTCCTCGTCACTGTGACCATGAGTTTCTCCCCCGGTCCGTCCGGGCCCCTCGGGGGCACCAGTATCCAGGAGCAGAGGGACCGCTGGGAGAGGAAACGCAGCCGGACAGCCAAAGAGTTGGTGCAGACGGAACAACGCTACTGCCAACAGCTGGAGCTGGTCACCACCGTAAGTACTGGCCACTCACGACTCTCTGTGACCACGAAGGAATGAAGCGATGAAATACATTCAGATTGTTCTGTACCTTTTGAAGTACTAGTGCAGAGCCCGTTCTAAACATGCCTGTTCAGAACGGGCCGGATGCTTGGCCTGTGTGAAAGGTTACAAAAGACTCAACTCAACTGTATATGACTTACTGTGTACTTCTACTGCAAAGGAAAACATCAACCCGAACCGAACAGACATTAAGTACATTTAAGTACATTATAAGACCTCTCTTTCACACTTCACTTCACTATTTCCCCCTAATTAACAGGGACGCTGTTTCAGAAAGAGATGCTGCATTTAAATTTTAAAAATGTAATTTTTCAATGCTGTGAGCACCACAAACTAATACAAATAAACTCCATCCACCTCCATTGTGTTGGGGATGAGGCAGACATCTCAGAGACGGATATCTGAGAAACCAGGACACATTAAACCAACCCTATCTGCACGGCTAGACGCCACTACAGGGAAGACAATATGTCTTTTTTCATAATTTGGATGCACCAACCCAAATATTGTTTCCATAATAAAAATAGTGAGTGAATAAAGTCATGTGAAACATTCTCCGAGGGAAAGGGTTGCAGTACTGTACAGTATGTTCCACATGGTAGTGTGCAGTACATATTAACATACTCAAGGTAGCGTTCATGGTTCTCCTCCTCCCTGTGGAGAGAACAGACTTTTTCACCCACCACTGCAGCCTCATTTCTACACAATTACTCACCCTCCACCCGTTCACTCCAATTAGGAGTCATTTTAGGCCTAATGCACATTCAATTTGCTAATCCCATTTTCACTTCAAATGACTTGAGACCAGCACAGCTGTCGTTTTATTGTGAGTGTTGTGGTGGAACAACATCCCTCTGTACTCGTGCTTCATGTGAGCCATGCAGATATACAGTCAGTCTGGGCTGTAGGGCAGAGAACTACAGACCTCTACGTTAGTGGATGTCGTGTTGTTGGTCTTCCATTTGCTCTCTGTGTTGGGAGAGTAAGTGAGATGTCAGCACCTCCTTATCAAAGAATATTTCATCAAAGGCATATCCAATCAGAGTTCAGCCCAGTTCCAGCTTATTAATACAACTGCTGAGGAATAACACCGCTGTATCTGTATCTCCCTCTGCTCTCTTGTTTCTCACAGTACTTTGTGGAGATCTTGAAGGCCAAAGGAACCCTGAGGCAGGACATTAGAGAAAGCATCTTCAGTTCAATTAAAGCCATCCATTCAGTAAACCAGTAAGTATCCTCTGAATAATTTACACCATATCTATGGGTTATAGCTTTAGTTTGTCTCTAGCTTAAGAATGCCGTGTAGATAAACTCTTAGTTTACCAAAGCATATAGTCCTTATCTCCACCATTAGCAGGAGTCAGTGATAGTGTGCTGCAGTGTAGAGGTGTTCTCCTCCCTGGTGGACACGTTAATGCACATCAGCTAGAATTACTCCAGCTGATATCACAAGTGAAGAGCATTATTGTTACCATAAAAACACCTTCTGGTATCCTACCTGACCTGCCGTTGAGGATCTCAGAGGGCGGGGGGGTGGCAGATTGGAAGTCCGAGCTGAGAGAAGCTGATCTCAGCAGCGTGTCTAGACGTCAGATTGATCTTGCTGTCAAGGTAATGGAAAAACTCAAATCTCCAAGTGCACTTGAAAGACTTCAACAAGTTTGGTTTTCTAAATCAAAAGGTTGATGTTTGAAGTTGGTACATGTGTTCATGCTAAGGCACTGCATTCAGGGATGGTACCTATGAATCAATATCATGACGGGTTTCTGAAAGCTGACGCACCGAACTGAAATGTTTGTTTGAAGGTGGTAAGACTGAAACTTTGATCATCTCTATGTTTAAGATAACAATATTTAATATCGTCAGAAAAAAGCCTCTGAAGCATTTTACCACCCGTGGATGGATCAAAACTAAAGTTAGTAAACTGTATGTACAGTACCTTGATTAATACCCGTCGTTGTGTGCATCTCGTGCCAGGCTTCGCCAACATCCGCATGCACCCACAAAGCTCCGCAATTACAACCCGGTCCAACTCGTCAAGTACCGCTGATTGGGCAGCGCCCCTCGGCATTGGTTAACGGCACACGGAGGCACCCTTAAGCGACAGTATGTGATGAACCAGGCTTTCAACTAACTCCAATGTAAACCCATCCGCGGCGTTATTCGAGAGTCGGAGCAAGTGACGTAGTATTAACTACGACGTAGTTAATAGCATGAGAGTCCGCTAAGGGCGGGAGGGAGTGGTGGTGGACAGATCACAGAAACACAGGACTTTCAACCAAGAGGACGGTGTTCGTGCTCCGTGTGAAACTAAAAGTAATGTTGACTGATTTTGTCACGTCAGTCTTGTGACTCGTTATCGTCAGCCCCGTGAGTCACATCAGTCGTTAGTCATGTGACTCGTTAGTCAGTGACGTTAACATCAACCCCGACCGTTTCCTAACCCTAACTAAGTGGTTGTGTTGCCTTAACCTAACTTCCTGTGAAAATAGAAGTTTATTTTGAAAGGACACTATGCATGAGTGTATACTGACACGCCGTCCCCGGTCCGTCCAAAAGTAACACAAGAGGGGTGCCCCGTACGTTGGTCTCTGATGCCGAGGGACACTGGCCAAGCGGCGCTATTTGACGAGTTGGGAGTGAGAATGTGTTAGCAATCACGTAATAGCGGCAGGCTGCAATGTGGATGGTCAGCCTCTAAAGTTGAGGAACCCATCTGATTTACAGTCTACAGTCTGAACACAGTCTAACAGACGAAATATACACAGCCAAACTGAACCTTAAAATGGAGATTAGTCCAGTATTTAATCCTCTTATCAACATGGGAGTGGACTAATATGCTGCTTTATGCAAATATATGTATATATTTATTATTGTAAATCAATTAACAACACAAATCAATGACAGATATTGATCCAGAAACCCTCACAGGTACTGCATTTAGCATAAAACAATATGCTCCAATCATAACATGGCAAACTGCAGCCCAACAGGCAACAACAGCTGTCAGTGTGTCAGTGTGCTGACTTGACTATGACTTAATTATCATAAAGTGGGCATGTCTGTAAAGGGCCATGCCGATTTTTCCTCACCAAAGTTTAGCGTACGTTTGGAGCGTTATTTAACCTCCATGCCGACAACATCATATGACCTGGTTGGTACCGATGGATTCATCAGGTTTTGATACCAGGATCTTCACTCTCGCTTTAAAACTGAAAATCACCAGTTGCTTTAATGCGTTAAAGAAATGAGTGGCGTTAAAATGAATTAGTGTTATTAGTAGGTTAACTTTGACAGCCCTCTGTAATGCTTTACACCATGATGCCGTGAGACTGTGATCTTTTCTGAGATGGTTATCATACCGTGAGAATGTCTAAATACCCCGGCATACCTGATACCTGGATACCGCCCAGCCCTCCTGCACAGCTTGACTAACTGTGGAGTGCGTCGTCGGGCTACCTTTGATTGGGAGTTCCATTTCCTGACTAAATAATGAGCGGTGTGTGGCTTCCCCCCGGCTCTCATCCTCTGCAGACTGACAGGCTTTCTTGTTGAGAGTGCCACAATGAAGATTGAAGTATGAATTACACAGTCTGATGTATTGGATAAATGGTTCCGCAGTTCCCATACATCTTCATTATGAGCTCCTTATTGAATCAATGGTTGAAACATAATGGCAAGCACTCCATTTAAAAACCGGTCCATGGAGAGACAGTGTGTTAGTGCTAGACTGATCTACCGCTGCTCAGTGATTGATTATAGATTTCCACATATTCTTTTCTCTCTTCCTCTGACATTTGGTATACAGAGAAGATCTGCGTGAGGGTGCCAAGGATAAGTGATAATAACAGTGGTGGTAATTAGCTCTCATAGATGGATATGTGGGTGACTTCCTCATCCATCTGTCACATGAAACATCAAGTGTTACACACTGTAAGTCTGGATGCATTAAACAGGCTCAGTATAATCAACTGGCTACTGTGTCTGTCAGCAACCTCCCAACAACACATATCGTTGTGGTAGTGACCCAAATGTGTCCATAACACCGAGTACCGGATGTGAATGGTTTTCATATTCCCTGAACAGATAGTTCCTGATTTAGGTCTTGTACGACTGCTTGTGTTTAGACAACATTTAACATTTGAGAACTTCTTTTGTTAAATGAGAATGATATTGTCACTGTCAGATGGAAATCCTTTCTTTTCCTTTGAAAGGCAGAGCGAGGACGAGGACACTCCAGACCAGGAGTCTCCAACCTTTTCTTCCTCTGAGAGCTAATTTGACAAAATGAAAGTGGCCGAGAGCTACACATGCTGTAGCAGCGAGTCGTACGTCGCCAATAGCAGACATGATTCCTGTCTTACTTCTATGGTCCCTTTAATAACGTTCACTCAGCGCTTCTATTACAATCCCGTCATAGGCCAAGGGTTTTTTGTGTTTCGTCAGGATGTGTGTCACTAAACGAAGCCTCTGTTGCAGCGTTGGCCTCCTCCGTCCGTCTGCTAAACAGAGACTGTTGTTGTTACCTTCTCTGTTCCTTCTCTGTTTTGTTAGGGATTCATCGATACCAATTTTTTTCAGACCGAGTACAAGTACTTACATTTGGGTGCTCTCCGATACGAGTACCGATACGAGTACTTCTCTGTGTCTAAAGAGCCTCGTTAACAGCCAGCTGGAGGGTGTGAGCGACACACGGCAGGCTGGGGAGTCCCGCATACGAGGCGGTGCGCCGCCACCGGCTCTAGGTCGGCTTGGAAAGGCTCGGGGCGAAGGTGCTTCCCGGGGTCGTGGACAAAGTGTCACCGGGGCGGACTGTCCTCAGTGCGCCCCAAACGCGTCGTGCGCCCAGGGCGGTGCTCGGCCCATGTAAAAGGCCCCAGGGGTCTGTGGCGATGTCGGCAGCCCACCCGACCCGTTTTGAAACACGGACCAAGGAGTCTAACGCACGCGTGAGTCAGAGGGTGCAAGCAAAACCTCGTGGCGCCATGAGGGCTGGCTGAGGTGGGATCCCGGCCTAGCAGGGTCGGGCGCACCACCGGCCTGTCTTGCCCTTACCGTCGGGGAGGTGGAGCGTGAGCGCGCGATAGTACCCGAAAGATGATGACGAGAGGTTAACGCCACGCTGCCGTAAAGTGGTATCGGTGCCGTTTTGCGTGTACGAGTACATGAGCACAGTATCGGACCCGATACCCGATACTGTTATCGATTCATCCCTAATTTTTTTAGCATCTTTTTCTGGCGTTGCACTTTGTAGACACTTCCTGACCACTCGTCTCACAGCCGGCTGCACATAGAGACCGGTGTGATGTGTCCAGCTCGGAGGACTAACGGCTCGTTGTGATTAAAACTACGGTTAGAAAGAGCCCTCGTTGGTGTTTTAATAATGTTTCGGTTATGAGTTATTGATCCGGGAAGTTTGAATCTGTCAATATGGAAATAGTAATTTGAGGGAACGAATTAATAAAAGTTTCTCCTCGGGGTCTAGAGGGGCTGCGTACTTTATAATCTCACACATTTGTGAGTTCTTTCTCCTAAATGTACGACTTTAATCTGGGTAATTCTGAGTTCTTTCTCTGGATATTAACCTCGCTCCCCTGGCTCCGTAATTATTATTTTTTGTTACCTACAGTGGCTCTGATGTTTCTGATGGAGCTCACATTTATACTTCCAGCTGGATGTTGAATGCTGAAGAGTCCCAGCCTCGCTAAGAACATCTACATCTTCATCAGAGGAACATTAAGAGAGAGAGAGAGATATATTCATTAGATGATTCTTGTAGCTGGGCACTGATTCCTGAGATGAGTTGTTGATCCTCACAATGCAGCAAGAACACACTTGAATGGCAGAAACCTTGGCTCAGTCTGCACAGCATCATGCTTCTCTGATAGTAATACAAGCGTGTGCAGAGTGGAGGTATATATATTCATCTGATGTTTCTGTCTTTATTTACTTAACTCCAGAGTGCAGTGGGAATAGTACTGTAGTAATGAATTCTGCCTTCGTTAGGCGTTTGTTGAGTTACGTAAGGAAAGGAGATGTATTGATATGCCGTGCTGCCATTCATTGTGCTTCTAACTGTTTGTGGAGAAGCAGGCAGCAGAAGGAGCAACCCAATTATCCCCAGCTGCTGCTAACATGACAACCAGGAACCAGTGGGTCCAGTCAGGAGAACCAGCACAGGGTGTCACAATGAGAATAGGTGTACATCAGACGTGGACACGAGTCATCACAGCGTGAATCACATCATACAGTTCATGTAGAGCAACAACACGCTGCTTTGTTTCCTCATCAGTGAGTCGTGGTTCTGTTTATTTATTTCATTAAGTAGTCATTTATGTTCAGCGGATCCTCACACTGTGTCCTAACAATTAGTATTCCTCTGTTGAAGACCCCCCCCACCAACCCGTCCTCCCTCCAAATGAAGGCGCCTTGGCCTGAATTGTTTGGTCGAGGTTGTATCCGCCCCAGATGTCGCCACTGCTCGGAATTAATGTGGATTAACGTGACACACGCAGAATGCTAATGTTATCTCCATCCTGCTGCTGCTGATGGCCAGACAATTTAATTGCTGTGGAAAAAAAAAAAGTATAAAAAATGTAATCCATAATTTCATATTTATCATAATAGCCTCTGGCAGTGAGAGGGGGAGAGAAAAAAAGCGGAAACACAGTTTTTCCCGCCCTTTGCCCTCGTTAGAACTCTCTCGGCTGCTCCTGCATCTCCTGATTATGAACAGAGGCTACCTTGGCGCACAACTTCATTAAAATCTATTTAAATCAACTTCAACGGCAAAGTGCTCCTTCTTACAGCGTGTACCAACCAGAAGTCTCTGGGAACATCATTAGAGAGGAGGATGTGTGTGTGTGTGTGTGTGTGGTACTTCCTCTAAGTTTGGATAACAAGCTCCTTCACAAGTGTCAACACCCCCAACCAATTGCATCCGTGTTACTGTAATGTGCCTGACAGGCTTGAACGACTGCTTTGCCTCCGCCTTGATCCAGTTGTTTTGTTCCCGAGTTCAGCCGGCGTGTTCTCACTACAAAGTGGCCCGGCGTGCCCTGAAGGTAGACCCACCGTCTTGGTCCCAGTAACTACGTCACCCACAGGGAGAGGCCTTCAGATGACACCGCGGAGCCTCGCCTGCTCAGCCTCTCCCATTAACGGAGGGGAAGCAAACCCTCTGAACTTTGCTCAGCCTCCGCACTTCCTCTAAACATGTGTGTCTTTGCTGGAAACGACGCCTCAGATGTGATCGCGCCTTATTTGAGCTCCCTCCTTCCACTAATGCAGAGCAGCGGTGCGTTGTCAGGCAGTAATGTGCACTAACTCAAAGTCCAATGCGGTTTGACTGGAGGCTAAATGCTCACTGGGGGGCACTTTGAAATGAATGTGTCAAGGATCTGTGATGCACAACAAATATGGCACACATACTGGAACGGTTACTTCTGCCGTGTCCCGTGTTGGAGTTAAGGCTGTTGTTTGTGATTCAGTAATGAGTGCCTGCTTGTTTGCATGCCCTGAAGATGATTGACAGTGACTCCATGAGTTACAGTGGCTGTAGGTCAGCGTGGTGTGTTTTTGATTTACGGCCAAACAATGGGAGGAATAAAACAAATTGCATCATTTCTGACCAGTATCGCGATTACAATTAGAGCTGCAGTGATTGGTCGACTAATTGAAAAATAATCGCCAACTACTTTAATAATTGATTAATTGTTAAAGGAACAGTGTGCAGCGTTTAACGGGATTTATCTGCAAAAATGGAACTAATACGTTTTCTTCAGTGTTTAATCATCAGTGTTCTCGTTACCTTAGAATGAGCCGTTTATATCGACAGAGCGAGCGGGTCCTTTTCACGGAGGATGGCGAGATGAAGCTTCATGAAGCTCTCCAGCAAATTGGTTCACTAAAGGGTTAATTTCATCTGGGCTTCACCTGTCGGTCAAATAGAGTAACACAGGTAGATATATTCCAGATGTGTGGCAGTGGTTTAACCGGGCAGAGGGCAGTGAATGTGCTTGTGTAAATAAAGGAATTATTATTGTTTTTTATTCAGGAATAATAAGTTCTCAACTGTATTTCGGCTTCGGGTGTCTTCGATGACGTCATCCGTCTAAAACGATACGAGCCTCGTTACGCGTTTCACAGAAAACTTCCTGGATTACTCGACACACGCTCCGAAGCCTCGGCACATCACGCAGCATCACTACTTTTACTGTTTTCCACCAGATTGAGCCGTTATGTCATGTTTGTTCTACGACGCTAATACATGCTATTGTCCTGGTTTCCTGTACATAAAATAAAAATGCATCCCGTCGTTTTGACCTGTCGTTTTTTGCAGATCCCTGCTGGTCCATTTGGAGAACGGCTACTTCGGCCGAGGCTTCGAGCAGATCTGTCCACATCTGCACCACTACAACACCTACGTGGACAACATCTATAATGCCAGCAAAGCGCTCGGGGTAGGAACACAGTACTTCCACATGCTTATCATCACACCTCATGTGTCACACTCTTTGGAGCATTTCACAAGCTGTTTATTACATTAGTTTGTGATTAGATTTTAATAATCCCTCGTGGGGAAATTGGCCAATGTTCTCCTCAGTTATTGGACTGAATAATACACAATAACAAATGCATACAGTATGTGGTTATTGGATTCTTTGTTGCTGACACAATCAATTCCTCTGCTGTCGGTGATGCCGTGGAACACTTTCATGTATGTCCTGCTGCAGAGCATGGCAGTTCTTCCATCCATGTCCAATCCATATTAATTGATTATGTGTTTGTTTATGAACTCCAAATGAATACCTGGTGAACAGCGACTGTGTAGTGACTGCAGTGTCTCAGTGAGGTTGACACCATGATGCCTGTATGGAGACTTAAACTGAAACCTGACTGCATGTGGCAACCAGCTCTATAGCAGGAGACACTGAGAGGAGGAACTGGCAGAAGGTTCCAGCATCCTAAACGCCTCCTAAAGTGTTCGCTAATCAGTGAGCTTTAGAGGTGTTAATACTCCTTTAAATATTGTAAAACTACACCCTCACAAATTTGCATACATCACACGGTGACCCGGTGGACCGATGTGATCCCAGCGGAGCGGTACCAGAGGCATCTTTGTTTGTGGGCTGGCCTGCTGGGAGCTCCAGCAGAGACGTCCTGTTGCTAGCTTTGCATCAAAGCTGCCAAGATAATATTGTCTTAATTAAGAGTAAGGATGTGTCTGCAGAACACGGACTAATTGCATTGATTATGGACCAAGCCCCGCAAGTTTCCATTGATCCTCCTGCAGATCGACATCCATTATAATTGAGTGAAACAGGGAAGCGTGTTGTAGTGACAGGTATGCTAGTTAACTCAGGTGACCAGCGATCGGTCTTCTATCTAAACAGTAGAAACCCACTCAGTGCCTTAATGAGTTTAACCTTTGACACATCAGTCTGATTAGGTTGGGTTTTTTTTTAAATATACTGGAGGCAAGAAGACAGTGTTGTCAGTACCGGTTACAAACGGGTTCGGTAGTGAACGACACGCTAACGGGCTCACGGGCTCACGGGTTCTGTGTTTTTGTGTTTTTGTGTTTTGAGCTCATTGTTCTCTGTGAGGTTTGCAGGATGTGGCGTCATGTAGCACCGGATTGTTTTATGTGGAGCGACCACTGCACCGGACTCCATTTAAAAGATAGCCTTTTTAAATACTATGGGTGTAGGAAAGTATTAATACACCAGTATTGTGATTTTATGTGTTGTGATACTCCAAAACACTGGATGGATTTTTAATTAACCTTTTAAAAATCCAACGGCCCGCTGTTGGGCCTGGCCGCTATTCAGTCTTTTGGAGGTTGGACAGTGAAGTTACTGGTATCATATGAAAGTAGAAAACCTGATGAATCCATCGGTACCAACCATGTCATACTACTACTACTACTACTACTACTACTGCTACTACTACTACTACTACTGCTACTACCAGTACTACTACTACTAATACTAATGCTACTACTAGTACTACTACTACTACTGCTACTGCTACTACTACTACTACTACTACTACTAGTACTACTACTACCACTGGTATCATAGTAAACTATAAAACCTGATGAATCCATCGGTACCAACCATGTCAGACTAGCTTGTAGTGAAGGAGGTTAAATAACGCTTCAAAGTTAAGCTACATTTTGGCGAGGGAAAAACTGTCATGTCCATGTCCAAAGGGGTTCCTTGACATCTGACCTCCAGATGTGTGAATGTAAATGGGTTCTATGGGTACCCACGAGTCTCCCCTTTACAGACATGCCCACTTTATGATAATCACATGCAGTTTTTTTGCATGCAGTACAGATGTGTTGTGTATTTCTGGTGTGTTCTTCATACGATGCTAGCTCTCCTCTCCCTCGTCATACTGAAGTCATCTGAGTTATCATGCTAACTATACGCCTTGCTGTCTTTTGGGGCTGCCGATGTTTAACGGCGCTGTAATATTTGTGTTTCTACTTCAACACTGAATCCAACCTGTCAACTCTTTCTGTCTCTACGACACGTCCTCAACCTGATAAGTGATTCCTCTCACACCGTCCCCATCATTCTACTTACTCACCACCTGTCTGCTTACCACGTCCAACACTAGCTGCCACGGGCATAATGACCAGCTAAACAGCTGTATGCGAGCAGCGCACACACACACACACACACGCACGCACGCACACACACGCACACAGACACACACACACACACACACACACACACAGACACACACACACGCACACGCACGCACGCACACACACACACACACACACACACACACACACACACACACACACACACACACACACACACACACACACACACACACACACACACACACACACACACACACACACCACAGCTGGCATCTAAAGTCAAGTGGCATCCAGTGCTGTTTTTAAAGCTCTCTCCTCTCAGGTCTATTTAAATACAGCAGCAATGTTTATTCTGATGATTTACGGGAATGACAAGATAAGGCTTTTTGTCATCTGAATGTTGACATATACTCATGCTGACATGATGTGCAAATGCATATTTAATAACATCTACAGCCCCCCTCCACCTCCTCACACTTCAGCTGGCAATCCAGCATATTGAGTGACAACAAGATGATTTCTGGGGTCTTGTCAGGCAGAGTGTACGCTTCTAGAAAAGTGACATGAGATTCAGGGGTCGTCTCTGGTTGTGACATCATGTCCATCACTGGTCTACCAGCTGCATGCAGATGAACAACACAGCTCCTAGTGAGTCCAGATACTCAGTCCGTTATGTTCCTGTTGATTAGTTGCTAGTCAGAGAGTGTCATAAAACAAGGTGTAGTACATGAAGTCTAGACTGAATACACTGTGTCCAGGATGTGTTCAGTGTGTACGGAGCATTCAGGGTGAGAGCAGGGGACGTCTGTTTGGATGTGATTTCTCTTGGATAGTGGGGAGGGTGATTTTAATATTGCACGTGTTAATTAGAGACTTTGATCCAATCTAATCCCAAACTAGTGAACAACCCAACAGAAGATGTCCCTTTGCAAAGCACAAAGCTGTGTTTAGTACAGTACGGCTCTGAGAATAATAACTTCACAATGATTTGTTTGTTTGTTCTTAGATCCAGCTGAGGAAGAACAAGGCCTTCAGACGGTTTAAGAAACTACAGGAAGCCCGGCCAGAGTTCAGCAACCATAAGCTCGAGGACTTACTTCAACTTCCTGTTCAGCGGATCGATCAGTAAGAGTTCTGCTTTCTGTTTAAATGGAAAGGCCACGATGTTACGCTTCTTTTTCCCCTGTAGCTACATAAACCTGTTGGGTTGAGTTGGAGTCAAAGCTTGGGTCGGCAACATTGGAGAAACCAGAAAGAGTACGCTAGAGTTTGAAAGTATCCAACCGAATAACCCAGCTCAGTGTTGCTCACTGTTTTCCAGTGAAAGTAGCTGGCAGCACTAGAGAACCCAAACACAACATCATGCTTCAGAATTAAATACTGCATGACTCACAAGTACAAAAATATATATATCCAACAAAGACAACAATATTACGTGCCTTTGGCACAATCTTTCCACCGTGATTGTTCGGAGGATTTTCTCACAGATGAGTAATTTGCCCTCCACAACAGCAGGTGGCGCTATGAGTCAGTTTAAACATGCCTGAGCCCGGAGGTTGAGCAGCGCAGAGCAGAACCACGCTGAAGTTAGCTTCTGATTCAGAGCCTCTGCATCGCCACTTAAAGGGAAAGTTAAGGGAAACTTAATTTACATTGCTGAGCGACCGATCAGTTTCTTTTTGCACCTCTTACTGTTGTGGAAGCGTGTGTGAAACCCACTTTGCGAAACAAGTATTCCATTTGTGAAAATGCATCGCTTTTTTGCATTGAAGTGAGAAAGACACGATCATCGTGAAATGGAGAGACGTGCACATTGCTATTAATGGAAACAGGAAGAGATCAGAAAACGGGGAAATGTCCGACTGAACTTGAACGTATTAGAGATAAATTAAAGCCTCAGCCACTATTTGGGAATTCATGATAAACATTTTGTCAACTACCTGAAGCGTTCCCTCCCCAGCAGCTTCAATAGGTCATACTTTATGAGCGGTGAACGCCTCCATGATGCGTGTGTCGGTGCCATAAACCCTTTCCAAGGGACGCAGCATTATGAAAACAACATGGAAAGGAAAGCAAGTAGGGACGAATGATATCCTGCCTCCGATAATAAGATACATCAATAACTCCACCTGCATCAGTGTTGTGCTTCTATCTGCGTCGTCCCTACTGTACATTATCACTACCTACTGTACGTATATACAGTTCAGACAACCTCAAAGGCATTCCCTAAAACACAGGGAAGAATGGGACATCACACATTGATGATCATTTACAGTGTTAGAGAGTTTACTTTGTAATTGATGCTGAAGTTCTATAAGATATTCCTGTTTTGTGGAGGTGTTCCGGTGGTGCCGTTCCACCGTCGAGAGCACCGCTGGAGACGGGTCACAGATTTCATGCTTGACTTGTGCTTTTTTCTGTTTAGTTGTTTTCCTCTCAGCAGTCGTAACGTATAGTCTCTGTGACAGATGTAATTATTATTATTTGATGTAGCTCCCATGTAAGAACTCAAGACTGTCCACAAACTGTCAAAATCTCTTTTGTTAAGTTTTTTGTTGGCTGTAATTTCATGCGGTCTTGATCTCGCTCGTTAATTAGTGGAACGAGGAGAGATGGGCTGAAACGTGCTTCGCAGTGCCGCTAGATGTGTGACAGTGGTTTATCAAGCTGCTTGGTTGTATCTTAATTAGGCCCCTTCTCATGTTCTCATCTCTCCAGATGTACAGTCGAGCCCTCTCAATGTTACATCCGTCCATCATGGAAGAGAGAAGTTGTCTCTGAGATGAGCTGACCCTTCACCTTAACATCTGAGACACTTTATACTGTATATCTCATTTACGTTCTCGTTCTCCTCTACACACAACAGAGGATCGCCTTCACTCTATTTTCTACTTTTCCCACTCTTCCGGGATAATGTGGAACTCTGGAACGCAGCTTTCTCTCTGATATTTCTAGGGATGCATCGATACCACTTTGTTTCAGACCGAGTACAAGTACTTACATTTGAGTACTCTCCGATACCGAGTACCGATACGAGTACTTCTCTGTGCCTAAAGACCCTCGTTAACAGCCAGCTGGAGGGTGTGAGCGACACACGGCAGGATGGGGAGTCCCGCATACGAGGCGGTGCGCCGCCACCGGCTCTAGGTCGGCTTGGAAATGCTCGGAGCCGTGGCCAAAGTGCCCCCGCCGGGGAGGGACGGGGCCCCCTGCTCCCTGTGCTACTGCCGACCGGGGCGGACTGTCCTCAGTGCGCCACAACCGCGGCTCAGCCCACGTAAAAGGCGCCAGGGGTCTGCGGTGATGTCTACAACCCACCCGACCCGTCTTGAAACACGGACCAAGGAGTCTAACACACGCGCGAGTCAGAGGGTGCAAGCAAAACCCTGTGGCGCAATGAAAGTGAGGGCCGGTGCGCCGGCTGAGGTGGGATCCCGGCCCAGCGGGGTCGGACACACCACCGGCCCGTCTCGCCCGCACCGTCAGGGAGGTGGAGCGTGAGCACGCACAATAGGACCCGAAAGATGGTGATGAGAGGTTAACGTCACGCTGCCATGAAGTGGTATTGGTGCCGTTGTATCGGAGCCGTTTTGCGAGTGGTACTGGTATCGGTATCGGTGCATCCCTAGATAATTGAGAACTATTATTCCAGGAGCTTGCTATTATTTCCTTATTATTCTCCTAAATCTTTAGGCCATCAGAATTATCTTGTGAATATTGTCTGTACTAGTGGGAGGCCTGTTAACTTTGTCTGTAACCAATAAGGGAAATGCGAGTCCCCTCCTCCTCTCATACCAGGATGCTGACCACTGTTGTATTTGACTCTGACACATAATCAGTCGGCCTCATTCTCTCCGGCTCGGCCCTCTCTCGCTCCGTCTTTTTCCTCTGCACTTCCCATCATCGTCATTGATTCGTCTGTCGTCCTCGGTGAAACTCGGGAGACTCGGGGGATGTGTCTAATTGTATGATGATTTTAAGTGGCACGGCTAGATAATCATCTACGGCTGGCGCCTTACCTTGCTCCGGCTCCGTGGCTGGGAATAGCAGGAAATTGTTGTCACTTATCGCCATTCAAGGATGATGGATGGCGAGTAGGGCCCGGAGTGTGGATACTTATGTTGCTGCTGGGGGAGGAATAAAATCATTGCCTTTATTAAGTGGCATTCACTAGAGCCGGCTGGAGCAGTCATCGGCGTCCTCCCCACTGAGATCACCATTATGACAGTGATGGGGTCTCGAGTTGATTGTGGCGGTGAATAGCAGCCCTCTCCGCCCGTATTGGCCGTGTTTGTGTCGATAATAGAGATGCGGCTCTCGTGGAGATGGCAGCACTTGGAGGCCTTGGGATATATTTGCTCTAAGCTGAGCACCATTTAGTATAACAAGGGAACAGCCCAGTGGCTGGCTCCGTGTAGACACTGAACACGCTCTATGTAAAGGCCGTACAACTCCACAGGTCTTGGGGTCATTGTCATACTTGCTGAGCATTGAGATGTGTGTGGCTGTGCTGGCCGCGCTTGATTTTGTCTTTCAATTGTCAAGGTGGGATTTCAAATTGACTGCTTTATGTGCTCAGGTAGTTCATCATCTCCAGCAGCTGAACACAGCGAGGTTCTCCAACACAAGGTCGGAGCATTGATTAATTTCTTTAGAGAGATTCTGAAAATCGTAGCGTTTTCTTAAGTGGCTCGTCTCCGTGGTCTGCAGGTATAGAGTTGTGTCTCCATTAATGATTTGTGTTGCATTGTCTGTCAATTGACCCCGTTAGTTCATTGCCAAGTTTGAAGTGAGGCTCGCAATGAAACAAAAGTGCCTCAATTATGGTGTTGAGATTGTCGCGTGAATCATTAGTTGATTCTATCGACTCTGAACGAAGAGACCGCACTTCATAACTGAGAAGAGAAGTTCAAGATATGGATGATTGAATATGAGCTCTTCATAACCAACTGACCCATTCGACTTAAATGATTCATGAATGGACCTGAATCAGTTTTGTCCAAGTAGCTCTTAATTAACGGCGGATGCTTGAGATGTTTTGAGGTTTTGGGGACATGAACAGCTTCTGCTTTTTCTTATCTATAGAGTTTTTTTAAATACCCAACGTTTAAAAAAGCATCAGATTTGCTCACACAAAACATAAAGTGAATGTGCGAGACGCTGATTCTTTAAAATTAACTAAATGGGTTCTATTTCTGAAAAAGCATAACGACGGTGGGGTAATTTAGTAATTTAATCGGTGTATGCCTGAACACCGTGTAACACCGTGGAACACCGTGTAACACCGTGTAACACCGTGCAACACCGTGCAACACAATGCAACACCGTGTAACATACACCGTGTAATTCTTTTTTACCACTTGTCTGATCGGGTCAGTAAATTGTTAGATTTACCAGCCCAACGTGGTATTTTCCTTGTCCCGGGCAAGCAGCGATCCTTATTGTTGTTCCAGTAAAGCGTTTTTGTCCTACTGAGGTTGAAAACTGCTCTACAAGTGCAGTCCATTTCCCATCGGAGCATATCACGCTGCTCCGTCCCCCTCTTCCATCACCTTCTCTGTTTCGGAAACACTCCCTGATTTTTAGTCCAGACTTTGTAAAGGTTTCCAACCTGCCGTCCTGTGTTCCTGTGTTGTTCTGAAAACAATGACGGAGTGGAGAAATACGAGTCAGATGCTTCAGCTGACAGGTTTGTATCTCGACTGATGATTCCGATCATTAAGGTTCATGAGGCAGACCTAATTATTTGCCTGCAATATATGAAGTTAAAACTGTCGTCTCTAACTCTCTCTCTGATTTGAGTTGAGTCACGCAGCAGTAATAAAAGCTCCAGTCATTCTGGCAGTTTGACTGAAAAGTGTTTCCTAATGTCTACATTTACACAGAGTTCCTTTCTCTTTGAGTAAATCCCCGTTAGTCACCCTTTCAGAGGAAGATAAGACGCTCTTCACAGTCACTTCATATTACATTTTAATTGCTCAAGTTTGGACAGCGGAGTATCTCCAGCCTTCTGTATTTACCGCGGATGTGCATTCCTTTCCTTTTAAGCTATTAAAGTTGAGTAATTACCCACAAGCCCATGCCATGTTCACTAACCCATGCAGAAGCCTGCCAGTGCATCTTGTCTCTTAATTACAAATTTGAATCCTTAATGCATGTATTGGAAGCAAAATAATTAGACAGATATTTCCTCCATCTCTTTTCTTTACTGACGTGTGTGCAAATGCCCAAATGACCTGACATGTCTGCCAGCAGAGAGTGAGAGAAGAAGCCTGCATATCATCTGCATATTATAAAGGAATTAGCAGCTCCTGTTGCCGTTGCAGCAGGCGCATCCCTCCGCCAGCGCATGCTTTCTGAAGCTGCATTCTTCATTAGAATATCTGAACTGTCATAAATATGGTTCAGATTACGTTATTGTCTCATTATCTCTTCTTTGCTGTGCTGCTAATGAGCGGGACAGGGCAGCTAAACGAGAGAGATCCGTTTACATTATTTGAAATGTGCCGTAATAATGCTCATTAGAGTGTTCCCTTTTTGTTGCACGGTTGCTTTAATTAGATTTTCGTCTCCACTCCTTAATAAGAACGAGGGCATCCATCGCTAATAATGCCTGTAATGTATTTGTTATTACAAGAAAAGACACGACGAGACACGAAGAAGAAGAAGTGGAATTATTTCTCTTTTTAAGCGTCTCTTAATTGAAGGAGGCTTAATTGGATCCTGTTTGGCTTCCGTTTCATTTCCAACAAGTAATCGACTACAAGAACAATGCCCTCCTCCTCCTCCTTCTCCCCTCCTCCTCCGCCTCCTCTCCTCCTCATCCTCCTCCTCCTTTTCTTCCTCCTCCTCCTCCTCCTCCTCTTCCTCTTCATCCTACTCTTCCTCCTCCTGCTGCTCCTCCTCCTCCTCCTCCTCATCCTGCTCTTCCCCCTCTTCCTCCTCCTCTTCCTCCTCCTCCTCCTCCTCCTCCTCCTCCTCCTCCTCCTCCTCTTCCTCCTCCTGCTCCTCCTCCTACTCCTCCTCCTCCTCCTGCTCTTCTTCATCCTCCTCCTCCTCCTCCTCCTCCTCCTACTCTTCCTCCTCCTCCTCCTCCTCCTCCTCCTCCTCCTCCTCCTACATACACACTTGACCAGGTTACTTTCATGCAAAGTTTCCAACGACACCTCATGGTCTTCTTCAGCAGATGGAGTTGCTCAGTTGCCATGGAGATGGTTGCTATCACATGAGCTAAGTATGAAACTCCAGTCTGGTGAACAGGTGGTTGTGTATGGGAGGGGGAACGGTAGTCTCTGGTGTCAGATATGAGTATTCTATATATTGATCTTTCCCCCGGTCGTCCACTGATTTCTGCTCGGTGACCTTTGACCTCTTCTCTTCTCATTCACTCTCTTGTCTTGCTGTTTCACTGATGTGGTGTTTGAATGGTTGGTGAAAACTATGTTTTTTAAGTCTGGATTTCAGTCGGGGTGGGATTCTCACCGACCACTACATGTAGCCATTGTTCTGGAATAGAGGTCTTCAAGACCCCAAGACCATAAAGATTCTGACAGCTGATAAAGATGTCATGTTACAGAATCGCTGGGTGTTGAAATCTTTAAAATTCAGTGGAGTGCAGCTTGAAGAATCCACATTGTGTTGTTATATATTCTAGTCTATACAAACACAAACACTACCACACCACGCTGTTGTCACTCTCCAACACATGTCACATCCCACTCATGCCACCACGTGGACCAGCAGCAGCGGTGTGCAGTCTGCTGGTATCACTAATAGCCTCTCTGTGGCACCAGCGTGTCTCTAAAACAAGCCCAGACTGCACAAAGAGGGCTGCTGAAGGCAGACAGACACAGTGGAAATCAATGTCAATTGTCAATGCACTTCAAGGTCACATCATCCTAGTAAAAAGGATAAAGATTTCTGAGGAAGCTGACACTCTTCACAACCGTTACTTTAGATGAAACTGAAATGGGACAACAAGTTTCTTCATTTCACCACAAATTGATTTTATTTTCTGAATTGTTGCTTTGATTTTTATCTTCTTAATCAGGCTGAATGTTTATTAGTTTTCATTTAAAGGTGACACAGTAGGGATGCATTGATACCATATCTTTTTCAGACCGAGTACAAGTACTTACATGTGGGTACTCTCCGATACCGAGTACCGATATGAGTACTTCTCTGTGCCTAAAGACCCTCGTTAACAGCTAGGGAGTCCCGCATACGAGGCGGTGCGCCGTCACCGGCTCTCGGTCGGCTTGGAAAGGCTCGTGGCCAAAGTGTCACCGGGGCGGACTGTCCTTAGTGCACCCCAACCGCGTCGTGCCCCCAGGGCGGGGCTCGGCCCACGTAAAAGGCGCCAGGGGTCTGCGGCGATGTCTGCAACCCACCCGACCCGTCTTGAAACACGGACCAAGGAGTCTAACGCATGTGCGAGTCAGAGGGTGCAAGCAAAACCCCGTGGCGCAATGAAAGTGATGGCCGGCGCCGCTTGCTGAGGTGGGATCCCGGCCTCTCGGGGTCGGGCGCACCACTGGCCCATCTCGCCTGCACCGTCGGGGAGGTGGAGCGTGAGCGTGTACAATAGGACCCGAAAGATGGTGACGAGATGTTAACGTCACGCTGCCGTAAAGTGGTATCGGTGCCGTTGTATCGGAGCCGTTTTGCGAGTACGAGTACATGAGCACAGTATCGGTATCGGTGCATCCCTAGTTCTCAATGTGTTGAGTGACTCCCAACCTGTGAGAAACGCCGAATCTACAGCTTTTTTGTGAGGGGGCCTTTAAGAGACCGGCGTGAAAACCAACTTTTTAGACAGATCTAGCTATATACAGGCAGACAGATGAGAACATTAAAGTATGTAAACATGTTCTAGTAGAACCCTGAAAATGAGCGCGATATGTCTCCTTCTCCTGTCTCCTGGCTCTTCAGTTCACTCGTCATTTATAACCTCTGGATGGAGGAATAGTCAGTGTTTCATTTGCTTTCTGCCGAGCAACTTGTCTGTGGAGGGCTCAAGTAAAACCAGCAAATCTCATCATGTTCCAGCTGTCAGAGGTCGTCACCATCAACACTACTTCAAAGCTCAACCTGCTCTCTCCATCTGCATCAATCAGCAGCTTAAATCAGACTGTGTGTACATCTTCTGGCCTGTTGGCTTCCTCTGAGGGGCGTTTAGTAAAGCACCGCTTGCTGTTTCCCTGCATGCAGTCTGCAGCGACGGGACAGAGAAGGTACTGTTCAACAGTAGCTGTGGTTCTGATGGCGGTCGGGTGGAACGTCGGATGGAAATGAAAAGCCCGACTCACTCACTTCCACCGAATGTGTTTGTTCTTCCAGTTTACACTTCCTCCGGTGATATTTTTAGCCGGTGAACACACGGTGACCTTGTTTACTTTCTGTTTCCTCTCAGGTATAAACACTTCCTACAGGACCTGACTGCCAACACGAGTCCAGACAACCCAGAGTTTCAGCAGCTTTCAAGTGAGTGTCTCTCTCTGATCGTGCCGCTGCCTCAATAATCACTTCACTGCATTTCAAGGAAAATATCTTGCAGATTAACCCTGAGTGCTTTTTACAGTGGCGTCTAGGAGATGCACGCTCAAAATTTGCACACGTGTGAAGCTGAGGTTGATGTTGTTGTCACCTCTTCCTGTCAGGATAGTCGTGGGTTTGTCAGCGACGGCAACCTAACAACAAGTGATGAGCGTGCGGTGATGATGTGCTTTGCATCGCTACTCACAAAAGACTTTTTGGTTCACTCACAGTGGAACTCTTCCTACCTGTGACAAGCAGTTTGGAGCACAGGAGAGTTAAGTAAAGCTGTGCAATTACAGAATGTAAGGCCAGTCCTCCAACAGCAGGAACACAAATAAAAAAGCCCCAACCTGTGCAGACTTTCATCTGAGCAGTCAGACTCCGTCACAGTGAAAGACAGCCCTCATTATCTTCATTTGAGGAACAAAGGAAAGTGCTCCATTTCCCTTTCATTCCTCATTTGTTGTTATTGTCGCCGCGGCGCTTTGGCTAGTAGAGAAAATGAAAGCGAGGCAAAGCTCAATGTGCGTGTAAGTTCTAGTTTGATGTGGATTTTTGACATAATTAATTGGGAGCGGATCAGAGGATATTAAGCGGGGAGCTATATTAATAAATAAAATCTTCCAACATCAACACGGATCCCGATAATGACTCATTTCAATCGTCAAATAAACAGCGAATCTGACTCAAGTTGCGAATGTACACAAGGAATTATTTATGTGTATCAATTAAAATCTCATTGCTGGTGTGCTGCCTTTGCTTACAAATTAAAACAGCCCCTGACTCTAAGATGAAGGTACATATCTAAATGTGCTCCACCATCGCCTCTTCCTCTTCTCATTAGAGAGCCTTTTTTAAACTCAGCTGCTTTTTATTGGTGTGCGTGTGAGCGTGCACGTGTGTGTGTGTGAGAACGTCCTATAGTCAGCCTGGTTGTATTGTAAAGGGAATTATTTAAAAAAGAACTTCCAGACAAATCACATTGTATATGATTAAGCAAACTAGCAGATCGAATCACAAGAGGCTTTGTTGTTGTTGTTTTCTCTTGTTGTGCTGCTCCCAGTCAGTTTGCTCTTCCTCTTCTTTGTTTCTTTACCCCCCCCAAGCTCCCCTTTTCCCCTCGCAGTGCATTCAGGCTGGATTTAATTGTTGTAATTGCGTTGCTTCAGGAGTTTTCATCAACCCCGCTTCAATACGACGCTCCAATGTGCCCGACTCCGCCGCCGCTGTAGTAACCGTAACCGAGTCTGACCTGACGCAACTCTCCGACTCCGTCAGAGATTTAACAATAAAAGTTAACAGTCCTCGTGCCGTGTAGTCAAACACTGTCTAAATAGTGAATAAATGGAATAAAGCGGCGTGGAAGATGTCTTCAGAATGTCTAATGGGCTGGATGTATTATTAATGCCTCGGCCAGAACTCAGCTGAAGAATACCGTAATTAGGAGTTGTTGTTTTTCTAAAGCAGGCGATGGAAGATATTCCAAACACGTACAACAAAGGGAGGAAAAGTCTACACGGATGCCTTGTTGGGTTTACATTGTAATTGTTGTGAAGTTAAGCGAGCCAATTAGGCCGTGATTATTTTAGTGTAGACACGTCGCCCGGAGGATCAAGTTCATCCGCCGACTTTCAGCTCGGAACAAAAAAAAAGCAGGAAAAAGTTGAGCTTGAAATTAGAATCCATCTGTTTGTTGTTATTTTGGACGCGTTAATGATGTCGTTCTAAATGTTTACAGACGTTATTACGGCTGCAGCGCACTAATTGGATGCGTCTGTCTATTTTCATGATTTGCCTATTTGTTCTGATTTTAAAGCTTTGTACTAAAAAGTTTTCTTTCCATGCAGATACTGTCCATGTGGAATAATACGGTTCATCCAGAGACAGCTTGAGGGATGTGACCTCACAAAACATGTTTTTTGGCCATAACTCAAGAATTCATAATTCATAATTCTAATTATGACAATTTCACACAATTGATGGAGTGATGAGATTTTGAACAGACATGATTGTAAACTGCACAGCAGTGTGCTGTAGTACAGGAGCGGAGGTGGAGATGGTTTGCTGTTGTGGTGACACTTTGGAGGAAATAGGTTTATTTAACCAAACGAGCCGTGCTTATTGGAGGCTGCTGTTGTTTGCATACAATTACAGACTGACAGCTCAGCTGATTTGCAGAAAGACCGTGGATGGATTATGGGCTACAAGGGCAGCTGTGGTGGAGACCAGCATCCCTCTAATTAATACGACCATGCTAAGGCGTCCCAACGCACGCACGCATGCACGCACGCACGCACGCACGCACGCACACACACACACACACACACACACACACACACTGAAACACAGCTCCGAGCCCGACCCTCTCAGCGGACCATCAGGCCCAATCAGGCCTCTCGGGATGTTTTCATTTGCACCGCTAAGTTCTCTGCAAGAGCTCGCTGATGAAATCAGGAAGAATCAGGCCGCGATGCTGAGTGAGATCTTAAAGCAGTGATCCCAACTGCTCCACAGGTCTCTCTCTGTGTACCTGGGCAGCATTTGGTAGGATGCAACAGGCTTTGGTGTATTACCACAATGTGAATATTGGCTGACATATCCTAATTAGATCTTATTAAACTCTCAAATATCGATCACGTGCGGTATCGGTCATCTGTAGTCAACCCAGTTTATTTAGAGAGCATCGAGAGTGTTGCTTTAAACCTTTAAACCTTTATTACATAGTACATACAGGTACATATATGAAATGTGACCTCTGCATTGACCTAAGTATTTTAGGAGCAGTGGGCTGCTATAAAGTTCCCGGGGAGCAACATGGGGTTCAGTGTCTCGCTCAAGGACACTACGACATGCAGACAGTCGGAGATGGGGATCGAACCGCCAACCTTGTGGTTAAAGGACGATCCGCTGAGCTACAGCTGCCCGAGACGGGTGTATGTCGGTCCCTTGTGTTCAGGTCTTCACCGTGCCTTTGTCCTTTTGATATTTATTTATTATTAGTTTATTTCTTAAGTAATGATCCCAGCTTTAAAAATAACAGTTTGGTTTAGTTTTCTTCACATTAAAATCAAGAAGTTTGGTGACCCCTGTTGCCACGGTAACTATTTACCTATTCTGCAGCCTGATAGAGATGACGCAGAAAACACACCAGGCAGCGTCGAAGTGCAGCTCGCCGCACTAATTACACTCGGAGGCGTGTTCGTGTGTTTCAGGCAGGAAGAGATTCTTTGTAACACGGGTCAACATGTCAGAGGAGTCACAGGATCTCTGTTTACTGATTGGCTGCTGCTCCTCTCCGGCCGCACATCAACCGCTAAAAGATAAACTCTCCCCAACTTTTAGTTGAGAGGAAGCTGCAGCTTTGCGTAGACGTGACGTGGCAGCTTGCGTTAACAGAGGTTGCATTGAACTACATTAATCTCTATTTAGCAAACTATTGGGTGAAGGTCAGTTATAACATTATCATGACGCATTCAAATGGAATCTTGTGAAATAAATCCAGGTGTTTTTAAGGAGATGTTTTCACAGCAACATGAAATAGATATTAGAGAGTTGTTTAACTTTCTAACTCTAGCTCTAAGCAGCTTATAATATATAATTAAAACTACTAAAGCCGAACTTCTGTAGAAGGAAACCAGCGGTGGTGATTGTTGGAACATCGGAGAGACCGACTAAGACAGTTTTATTCTGTTTCTGTGAGTTTTACAATTAAAAGTGAGGTAAAATGACTGTTTCTGTCAATGGAGTCTGGTGGCTTTGAGAAAGGCAAATTAATTGTGTATTTTGTTCGTTAATAAATTATAATAATTGTCCAAATCCCCGTTGATTTTATTTATTTATTTACATTTTCAATTGGACGACTGAGTTCGGCCCTGAACTTCATCACATTGATGCAAACCTGTCAGTTAACGAATGGTGTAATCTACCCAGAGATATTGTATTATAACTCAGACGGGATATGCATCAATGCATGGCAGTACAAATCTGTGTTTGTGTGTGTGTTTCCTTCAGGGGCGGTGACTGCGATATGCGAGGTGTCCCAGCGTATCCAGAACAATACCCGGCGCCATGAGAACCACCTGCAGCTCTGCCGTGTGCAGAAACTGCTGAAAGGGCGAAAGACGAAGGTGTCGGCTGCAGGTTAGAGCTTCTGATCACATATTCCTTTCATCCCCCCCCCACCCCTGCATCTACTGCTCCAGGTCCTTTGGGACACGTCGGGGTGGGGGGGGGGGGGGGGGGGGGGGGGAGGGGGGAGGGAGTAAGAGAGGAAGAGGGAAATGAAGTTAAGGATGGAGAGAGACGTAGGACGTGGAGAGTTGCTTTTAATCAGTGGGATTCTTTGGACTTCCTGCAGGAAAGTCTTTTGCACATCACACTGAGCCCGCTATGTTAATAGAGCTTTACTGCTAACTGTTAGCGGAGTGAATGTCATCCTCTCGCTCATTTGTTTCCCTCCTCCATTGTGCTTCCCTCTCTACTTGTGGAGCGGTGGCCCTTTTCTTCTGCCACTCCCCCTCCTGTTGTTTGTCTGGCCTCCTCGTTGCTCCGCTCACCCTGCCAATCTCCCCCAGGACCAATTAGAGCCCAGCCTCATCTTGCGGACCAGCAGATAAAAAGGAAGCCAAAGTGTGTGTGTGTGTGTGTGTGTGTGTGTGTGTGTTTGCTGGATATGAATGCATGAGTGTGTGTGTTTTTTTGCTGGGATATGCAGCCTGTGTGTATTTGCGGATGTGTTGGTGCGGGCTGGGAGCGAGCGAGCGCTGAATAGCAGCTCATCTCTCTAATGCCGATGTGGGAAGTTTCAAAAGCTTCCTCTCATCCAAGTTCTCAGGCCCTCGCAGCTCCGCCGGCTTCCTCTCCAGCTAATAAAGCTCCGGTCCCACCAGGCAGACTTCAGAGCAGCAGCAGCAGCAGCAGCAGCAGCACCCCCGCCCCGCAACCCCACGCCGACCCATTCTCCTTCCTCCCCACCAACACCACCTCTAATGTGGGGAAAAGAAAAGCGCTCTGCCTTTTACAGATGAGAAGCGTCGGAGCCCCTCAAACATATTAAGTAGCTCTGTAGGAGATGAGGGGGGGCGATTGTGAGACACAAAGCCTGAATCAATGGGACATCGATACGGCAGACAGTCGGCCCGTTTCCCTGGGAGGCCGCAGATTTGTGTCTGCCTGCCTGTTCCTTCAATTTAAAACAAAGATGTCTCACATTTTCTATCTTGTTCCACATTGATTTCTTCACTTTATGTTCCTGACTGTTGCACCTCATTGTCTTATGAATTTTTACGTCGTGAGGTCAATCAGACTACCTCATTAAATGATGCTTTATTGTACCTTTAAAACAAACTCAGAGAGAAACACAAATGGTGAAATGTTTCCTTTGAAACGCACAGATCCATCGAATACGTTCTCCTTTTTACTGCGGAAACATTCAGAGGATTTATCCGTTAATCCACAGAACACTAAGAATCATTTAAGCAAAAACACCAACCGTTCTCAGGTTCCAGCAGGTCTGCATCATCTTGGGCTCTGAGGTCTTTTTACTGTATTAAACAATGAATGAGATCTGCGGGTGTGCATCGCTCCCTCTCAGACGATTGGATACGTATCTTCTCACAGTCCACAATCCCATACAACAACCATACAGATCCATTTATAACAATATGATACGCTGTCATTTGATTCAATATTGATTCGGCTCAGATTTTATTTTTAAATTAAAAAGGACACATTAATATTTCCCGACTGGTTAAATCCACATCCTGAGAGAAATCCACTGATTGAGTGTGTTTCCTGCTACGAGCACGTCATCCTGTTGAACACTAGTTAACAGGTTTGTGTTGCCAGCAGCAGATTTTATGACACCGCTTCTTGTTTTCATGACTGGTAATGCGATGTAAAGATGTCAGGCTGACATTTCTTAGAGGATTCCTTAAAGTAGGTGCTACGATTGATGAAGGCTCATCTCTGACTGCTGAGTTGGTTCATCCTGAGTTCACCTGTTAAGTTTTATCACCAACATGCACCAGGCAATCAACAGCAGTTTTCTATAAAACTGAGAGGCTAGACCACTGAAGTGAGTCGTATCTCTGACCCCGCTCAGACCTGGCATTAGCGTGCGTCTTGGGTGATCCGATCACAAGTGGACAGCTCTGAGTACGTCTGTTCACACCCGGTGGCATCAGGACGTATTCACACCTGCCTTGTTTAGTTGGGTTGAATGGAACCCTGCAGCGTTCACCCTCTCGGTGCGGTTAGTTTGGGCAGCTGTGAACGCGGTGCAGCTCCAAAACAAGCGAACCGAGACCTCCTTGAAGGTTGTGGCCTCGGTTTGGTTCAGTACGGTTCGTTTGTGGTGAGAACGTGATCCCACCTCGATCCGGCCACACTGGAGAAAGCGTTGCCCCTCTTTAGATTAAACCAGCTCTGGTAGCGAGCAGCACTGTGCACGTCAACACCAGACAACATTACTACAGAAGAGCCAACGTTCGCCCTCGCTATTCACATCAGAACTAAACAGGTGTAACGTCAGGCTGTGTTGAAGACCACGGGCAGACCTGATGGATCTAAGGAGATATTTTGGGCCGATGAGCATGTCACAGTTTAGGAGGGTTAATGCACGCCTCCTCCTCCGTCCTCCGTACGTCTTGATATGAGTCTTCGGCGACTCCAGAGCTTCAACACATTGTTTTCCAGTCGCCTCATTTTCAAACTGGATCGTTGTCTTGCGTGAAAAACTGCTACGAGGTAAAACAAGGTGACCAGGACCGAGATCAAGGCACCGCCATCTTCGCTTCAGAGCCGAAAGATAAGAGCGGGCGGGTGGATGTCAGCTCTGTGCAGAGCGCTGGAACAAAGACACCGTCAGACAAGCGCTCCCGTCTGCCTGTCTATCCACATAAGGAGCGCAGTGAGACCAGGACACGTTCGCTAAAATCCGACTGTGCTCAGAGTGATCGGATCTCAATGTGTCTTGGGTGCGTTCACACCTGTACTTAGAGCTGTCCACTTCATCAGATCACCCAGGACGCATGTATTAATGCCAGGTCTGAATATCGCCTTTCTTTCACTCGCTTCCAAAACAAATGCACGTGAAGCGCTAGTAAGATCTCCATCTTTACAACGTGAGGTATGAAATGCAGAAATGGAAAATCCTGGAAAACACTCACAGGTCAGCCAACACAAAGGGAAAGTTCTTTGTGGTTGCTTTTAAACATTTCCTCTGGACCTGGTCTCTGACCTGCAGGGAAGCAGTGTGTGTAGTTGTGTGTAGTTGTGTGTAGTTGTGTTTTGTTGTGTGTTGTGTGTTGTATGTCATAAAGTGAAAGAAGCCCGTTGACTTTCCAACTCAACGCTGACCAGACCTGACCCTCGCTCTGCCTCTGTTATTCCTCTGGCCTCGGACACATCAGGGGGAACGGGACCCTTTGTAGATCAATCTTTATTTCCTGCCCCACCTTCCTCCGCCCCCCCACCCCGGTCCAGCCCCAAAAAGACTTTGTAGTAGAGCAGAGGTGCTCTTTGACAAGGGGAGCTGAAAGGCCTGGACATGGAGAGGAGTGCTTGGCACTTCCTGCTCTTTGAACCTGCTGCTGCCTCAAAGCAGCGTGGACGGTCAGATGTGCGCGGGGGGTCTGAAGAGAACCTGGTCCACAAAGAGACTCCTCTTCACACAGAGCATATCCAACCTCTCTGACTCTGTCAACCCGGTCTATCGGGGGGTCTGATACAGCGCTAAAGGTTAGAGGAAACTGCTGTTTGCTTTCCAGAGTACAACTGAATTTAATTATTATTTTATTTTTTAAAACAGGACATGAATTAGTTCTTTTTAATCTGTTTTTAACAGATAGTAGCTGTCAGGCTTTAAGATGATTTCACTCAGAGTACAAACTGAAACCACAGGAGCGGCTAGGTGGAGGCCTTTAGCACACACTGCCTGGTCAGATGTAGTTAGAACGGTGAAAGGAGCGGAGGGAGATCCCAGCGTGTCTGCAGAATAAACTACACTCCATGTCTACTGAAACGCATCAGTTTCAGCACGCTGGACTCTGGCAGCGTTCTGATGCTCGAGCAAACATGAAACGCATTACTGCCCATGTGATCACAAATCACAGGATGATGCTGTGTTATTGAAACATACTGTATGTATGCTGCAGCAATCTGCTCTGTAAACCACTTTGTCCTGCAGACTTTAAACAACAACTGAAGTGTCCTCCTTATTTAACACTCAGACATCATGTCTTCATGTCCTGCAGCTTGTTGAACCAAACAAACATCCCTGGTGAGGAGAAGTGCATCTCTAATGTCAGTTTGCATGCTAGATAGCTGATTAGCTGCTCAGCTGCAGGATGGAAACGTTACCTGCAAATGTCACCTGTCACACAGAGCAACCTCTCCCCGGCACTCGTACCTCTAAAATGATCTTAAAGCATCACATTCAACTCAATGAAACGTCCTTTCTCTGCAGATATGAGGCCAGAAAACACGTTAGTAACAGAGGATAGGCCGGTCCAGTCTGTCGGTTAGCTGTGACGGAGCTGATGGTGTAAAGCAGCGGTCAGCAACCTGCAGCTCTTCAGCTCCTCTCCAGCGGCTCCCTGTGGATTATTACAAACATTAGTGGAAAGAAATAACTGTTTGTTTGTTTATATTTTCATTTTTATTTATCATTGTTGTAGGTCTATGGGAAAAAAAAAAAAATCTGAGATTTCAAGAACAAAGTCATGTTGTCAGGTTTATGAGAAAAAAAGTCGTAGTGTTATAAATTAATAATTTTAACGTGTTATTTTCTTTTATTCTCGTAATATTCCGACTTTATTCTCGTAAAGTTATGACTTTATTCTTATTTAACTCAGATGTGTTTCCCTCAATGTGGTCCTAATACTCCGTAGTACATTGCCTCTTGGGCCCTCACTGCAGTAGACTGATATACTATATACTTAGACTATAAACTGTGTTACCTTCATCACAATGATCACATGTTTTGTGGCTCCAGACAGACTTTTTACCTAAAATGTCTGTATTGATAGTAAAGGTAAACCTGCTGTAGAGGGATCTGTTTCATGAGGACATGTCCCCCTTCAGTTGTCTATTATTCAAAGAGTCCTGAACTGAGTGTTGGGATCTCCGTTCCGGGTCTGATTGAGTGGTGATTTGGTGATGGTAACAACACATTCAACATGACTACTTGCTCTGTGTCTCTAAAGGGATGTATGAGGCTCAAGCATGGCTCTTATTTATATAATATTTAATAGAACGATCACAACCACCGCCCCAATCTCCACACAACACCTGAGAGAGTCACGTCGTGTTTCTCCACTGTTCCGTTTGAGACCCATGGCATTTTAAAAGCAATTTGACCCCCGCCTGGCCCCGCCACTTAATCTCAGTGGGCTCGTCTGTGGCTGAAAATGTCCTCTCGGAGCCCCGGAGGCACGGCTCCGGACACTCGGGCTAGCTGCAATCACAGGCTGCTGGCTGGGGCAATTACAAAAACACCCTGGACCCAGGCTGAATTCTCATCTTATCTATCCAAATGTCAGCCTCTTTGCTTATTAGCTATCATCATGCTGCTGCCAATCACGGAGGAAGAGATGAGAGCTCTCCTCACGGCCACACCCCGACATGCCTACCTCCCACTGAGCCCGTCTCACATTATCTCTCCTCCGCATTTATCTGTTCCATTCAGCATCACGGCTTACTTACTCTCATTATCTTCATTCTGAAATCCTGAAATGTGATGCAGGGGACACTATTATTATTATTATTATTATTATTATTATTATTATTATTATTATTATCATTATTATTATTATTATTACTATTGTTATTATTATTATTGTTATTATTATTATTGTTATTATTACTATTGTTATTATTATTATTATTATTATTATTATTACCGCTTCTACATTGACACAGTGATGTTGGTTAAACCTCAGTGGTGGTCAGTTATTTAGGTTTGCTGTTCAATATTTGATCAAATATGAATTCAGTAGGCTTGAATCCGTTTATTGAATCTGAATCCTCTTTAATCCCTTTTTTAATCTGGTTCATCTTTCAACATTAGCAAGTACCTCCAGTTAAAAATACCTAAAAGTCAAAGATTTCTAATGTTGACATCCTGCAGCTAAAACCTGAAAATGAGCTGAAACGTTGATCGCAATAATAAGCGTGTAAAAACCAGGATCTCAAGTCCTGTATTTGCTCAAAATTAGGGTTGCAACGTCTTTGCTAATAAAAAAGAACCTGGAGAAATTAAAAAAAGATAAATACATTTTTTAGCTCCACGGCTGAAAGGCTCAGACACACCGAGCCGGCATCAGAGAACTAGCGGCGATGAATGCCGACTGTTGCGTCGCCTCACTTCGCCTTTATCTCGGCCGACAAGTTGCACTCGAACACACCGCAAAGACGACAGCCGACGGCCAGTTAGCACATACAGAACGGTCTGCGGCTGCGTGAGATGAAATAACTCTCCACACCAGCAGGTGGCGACCGAGGACGGCGGATATACAAACTGTTATGAAACATTTTCACACCACTCCCACTCACCCTTAGCTTCATTCCAGATGTTCATGTCGCTGTGAAAATATCTGGAATGATCAGATGAAGATGAAGATGAAAAATGAGAAGAGCCTTCCGTGTGGTTGTCCTCTTGACTTTACTCGTCGGCTTTCCTCACTTCCGTTTCTCTTCTCGTGCACTGATTGGTTTAAGATGAACAGCCAATCAGAGTGATTTCTCTCACCGACGGGCTCCACCGCCGCTGCCGCCGCCGGCTCTGAACGCGACCCAACTCTTATCTGACCTGACCCTTTGACCCTGATCAGGGTTGGGCAGCGATCAGAAGAACAGGAGTTTGTTTTTGGGGGATGGTCATTTCTGTAACAAACGACTCAAGAGACACCATGTAAGAGAAGTGAAACTGAGATATCTGTATGTGGTGCTTGATGCAGTGCAGTTCTGTACAGTTCAGTGTAATCCTGTGGTTAGAACAGGATTGTGTGTGGAGCTCCAGCTGTAGTGTGTGAGAGGTGATGAACGGGGATTAACTTGTGACAACAGTCTGGTATGAATGGGTCAAATGTGGCTGTTCAGCTTGTTCAGCGGAGCTTGTCGTGCGCAGGTTTCCTGTATGACAGCGGTATTATAGGATGACTATTGTATCATAATGCCCTTTGCACTCTACAATAGGAAGCAGGGTTTCAGCTCTGAGGCTATGATTGTGTTCCACCACTGATCTCTATACATCCAACACCGGTCCACCGTTACATCCAAGTCCGCTGGTACAACCAAGTGTGGTGGTGTGTGTTGGATGTTGGATGTCTCAGATAATGATTGTTCCTCCCTCCTCTCACAGGGAGGTGGTACATCCGCGAGGGCTGGCTGAAGGTGGTTCCTCCTAAAGGTGCAGACGCTACGCCCAAGATGTTCTTCCTGTTCTCTGACATGCTGCTGCAGGCCAAGCGCTGCAGCCCGCTGCAGTTCAACAGTAAAGACAAGTTCACCGGCCAGCACGCCTTCCCGCTGCAGGACTGCACCGTGGAGAAGGTGTTCGGACACACCAGGAGCCGCGGAGGCCTGCTCAGCGTGAGTAGACCAGCTGGGGTTGTGCATGTCACTCAAAACAAGTCACAGTGGCAGGAAGTGGAAACAGTTAAATTCAGACCCTGGATCCGTACTACTGTTTATGCACACAATGCACATGCTAACAACATCTCCTATATGGACCTTTCACCTTGCCACAGTCAGGTCACCACACCAGATTCATGTGATGGAGGATCACTGAGCTGTTTTCCAGTAGTTGACTCAGGATTCGTGGTGTTCCTGTGTAAGCGTAGGAAGATCTGTGAAAGTTGTTCCTAGTGTTTGTTGGGCAGCAGGTGGGGAGACATCTGCTCATTGATTTGAATACACACATGAGTGAGTCCTTAGCAGAGGCATTATTTAATTTCCACTTCTGATGCATGTTGCTATGATTTGTCTTACTTATGGCCTTGACGGTTGCTGTTGTTTAATCTGCCAAACAGAAGTTCCCCTGAATGAAAACGTCATTTAGTTCTGCTTGTCAGAGAAGAGCCGGCGTTCCCTCGCCTCTCCTCCTCCTCCTCCTCTAATCACTTCTTCACCCCCTCGTTGAAGTAGCCCCCGAACAAAGTTGAACTTTTAATGCGTCTCTCCGTCTCCCGGTCTGATCCGTCTCCCAGGTCTCAGTACAGCTGCCGGCTGACAAATTGTGTCTAAATGATGTAGCTGCTGTCATGAAACATTCAAAGGGACGAGTCGCGCGTCATTGAGTGAGTAACGGAAGCGTTTATGCAGCAGAGTGTTTAGTGCCAATGCTGCACGGTATCAATATTCATTTCAGCAGAAAGAGCTCTTTATGTTGTGCTGCTAATGTGCTTCCCTGTGATGCACAGCGGCGGTGGAGAGGTTTGATTACTCTGCTGTCTGCTCACACTGCTGTCTGTCCATTACTGCACCACCAGTATACAGTAGGGAGGAGATGATGATCAGCCACCTAATAAAACCACACCGAAAATTACACTGTTATTATTCAACAGCAGATCTAACGGAGAGATGTGGCTCATTTCAGAAGCTGGAAGCAGGAGATGTTTCTATAGTGTTTAGCTGTTGGTCAGAGTCATTTCAAAAGGGCTGCACTTAATGATTATATCCATTATCAATTAACCAATTAACCAAAAACCATTTAGTCTGTGAGAAATGTCCATCACAAGTTCTAACAGCCGAAGGAGACGTCGTGTACAGAAACCTAAAAATATTCACTTTACAGCCGAGACGCTTTGAGGAGATGAAAGCCGGGAATATTTACCACATTTTATTTGACAACTGTAATAATGAATTGATCAAAATCGTTGCCAATTAATTATCAGCCTATCAACCAAACACTACTTGTTTCAGCTCTGATTTTAAAACATATGATATGTTGTGACACTAAATAAAGTAATAAGACAAAACAGATAATGAAAACAATCTGTTGTTACAGCCATAAATTGTTTCTTATACCTTAAGAATTAAAAGAAAAATCACCTGCTATATTTGACCTAAAATGTACCTAACCAGGTAATATCTCATTTTATTAACTTTTCAATTAACACATTTTTCTAAATTAATTATTAATTAATTAAATTAAAGGGGAGGCACTACAGGCAAAAAAATATAATTTTTCATGCACTGGTGAATTTAGAGATTTTGAGTTTCAGACTAGTGGAAAAATAAAACATTTGTCTGTAGATTTCTCCTAAATTCACCAAAAGTCTGCATTAGTTAATGACTCATTTTCTTATTTAAACATTTCATAAAACCTGTAAAAGCATTGTGTTAATGTGAGTATTCCTCTGGGGAGGTTTCATGGTGATATTATATTATATTATATTATATTAGTTAAACTTAGAGTGACTTTTATAATCCATCTCTTTAAAGGCTGCTTTCTCTCCTCCTCTTTATTCTGAAGGTTTCTACATGAGGCTGTGTTCATTTATCATTCATAACCTGATTTATACAACATTTTATTTTTTATAAAAACATGAAAATGGATTTTTTATGGCTGCAGTATTGTTCTGATTTATGGAGTGATACAAAGAGATATCTAAAAGCCCCTCTGTAAAAACCTTTGACTCTAATACCTCAACAAAATGAACCTGAATTTATCCAGAGTTCAGATTTCTGTTCTGGAGATGTAATAATATTTAATAATTAATTTAATAATAATTCTATTCATATTATTCAAAACAAGGTTACAAAGTGCTTTCCAATAAAAGCATGATAAAAATAATGTATGCAAATTAGCATATATAAGATGATGCCTCATTTGCATATTTAAACGTCAAATTTAAAGACATTTGTGATATAGTTTTCTTAATGTAAGTAATCAACTGGAGAATTGTGATATATCTATATTGTGATATATTACCCTTTAATCAAAGAATGCTGTGTAAACGGAAAAATAATAAAAAATAAAATTCGGGCTGCAACTAACAATTATTTTTTATCATCGATTTAATACGTCTGTTATTTTTACATTAATAATAATAATAATGGTTTGGTTTCCAGAGCTCAAGGTGACATCTTCAAATGTTAATGTTGTGGTTGATAATTGTTTTAGATATTTAGTTTACTAGCATGCAATGCATGTTTGACTGATAAATTACTTTTTTCATTTTCTACTAAAATCTACAACTAACGGTTTAAACCTCTAAATAAAATGTAGTTTAACATCTGAGCAGACATTTAATGACGGTTCTTGATACTTGACAGTATTGGGATTTGATCCGCAGTCCTAGAAATGATCAGTGATAGCTTGTAGCTGGTTTACCTGGCTGATAATCAGCCACTGGGATCCACCAGCGTTCGGCAGTGTGCAGAGAGAAAAAGAGGTATTTTGGGAGGCGGTGACGCGTCGTCATGACCGGGCCGCTGTGACTTCATTTGTTGAAGGCAGTGTGAATTAAAAGCATCCTTCAAGGGACTAATGAAAAGGCTGCAGATGGGGAGATTAGTCCGAGCTGTATTATTTGGAGTGTGTGTGTGTGTGTGTGTGTGTGTGTGTGTGTGTGTGTGTGTGTGTGTGTGTGTGTGTGTGTGTGTGTGTGTGTGTGTGTGTGTGTGTGTGTGTGTGTGTGTGTGTGTGTGTGTGTGTGTGTGTGTGTGTGTGTGTGCAGTGACGGCTGCCTGCTGTAACAGAATCTCTCAGTTGCTGGATCAGATTAGGCTGCAGATCCATCTCTTCCGGCCCTCCAGTAAATACATCTTCCTCAAGCCTGTCGCCGCTCTCTCTGCCAGCCCCCGCCGCACGTTATCTAATGGCAGAAATGGCATTTCATTAGCCTCTTATCCCGCCGAGGCCCAAAATGCATACTCAATAGCATTACACGTAATTTCTCATAAGGACACATTATTGATCCCGGGCCCCTACCTGAGCTCAAGGAAAAGGGCTGTCAGCACTCCAGGGCCCTCCTCATCCAGGGCCATGAAGAATTAAAGCCAAATTAAATTTGACAGCTGTAAATGCCATGGCAATCTATATGCAAAGTTTAGAGAGAAAAAATAGCTTTTATTAAAATTTCCGGTGTGTTTTTTTTTTTCTTGGTCACACATGTTTGTAGAGAGAGCTGGCTTTTTATTTGTGGCTTCGCCCCACGTTCATCTCCTGTCTTCTCCTTTCCCTCCATCTGTCGACCTTCCTTATATTCTCTCCGTCTGCAGTCTAATATCCCCTCGCTGCTTGAATATTTTCCCACATCCCTGACAGATTCTCTTTGATGTATAAATAATCAAGCTAAATTATGCTGGGCGATGAGGCTCCGTGCTCTGCCGTTCTTATTATACAAAGTAATTTCTACCTAAGAGGGTCAGATTTCCTGACAAATCCCTAATTACCGCAATAGAAGTGGAATCTATTTGTGCATAAATCAACCGCCGTCCCCCAAGCGGCGAGCGCCTAATATCACGCGGCACTCAGTTCGGCCCCTACTCACTGAACTCTGTAATTAGATAATACTTTTGATGATGGTAACATGTGAAATCTTAATCTATTTAAAGTATAATGAGAGACACTCCCTCTCCCCCTCCCCCTGTGTAAAAACATCATTATGTTTGATGAGCTCCTCCGTACCCGTTGTACCGTTCTGTCCAAATACACATGAAATAATCCATATGTCACTTCTCAACAAGCCTCCTGCGTGGAGGCTGCAGGTAAATGTGAGAGGTCATTTAATATGGTGGAGGCCTAATTCTGATCCCCTGTAATAGCTTCTCTCCAGTGCGATCACGCTGCTCTAAAAGCCCTTTTTGTTTGGGCTCGGACGAGCGCTTTAGGATTGTTTGACGAGTCCAATCTGAGGCTGGCTTTAGAGAGAGTTGATAATTACTGTTGACTCAAAGGAAGCCCTGAGAGGAGTCCTGAGGACGCGTCCGTCTATAGTGGTCCCTGTAAATGTGACACATTCTGCTACTTTACTAGACTTTTCTTTCCCGTCACATTTCAGCGTTGAGCGCCGGTGAAGAGCAGCAGCAGGTTTTGCTGTGAGAGGAGCTGGCTTAGAGAGAGAAGAGGTTTTAGCTTGCTTTGTTCTGCCCTCTACTGCTTTTATAATATCACTGCAGTCTGCTGTAGAGAGAGGTCTTCTTTTAAAACACAGACAAAAGCTGATCAATCTACAGGTTCTTTTATGGTTGCCATGCCGCTTGGAAAAAACCTACAAGGATGTAATGCATCTTTCAAATCATGGTGAAGAAAAACTGTGGTTTGCTCTGGCAAAGTTCAGATCCATCGATGAGATCCACAGACTGAGTGAAATTGACATATTTTGGATTAATTCTCAAAACACCAGTTGAACTCAGTTATTTGTCACGTCTGGCTGATGAAAAATGAAAAAAAATGAAAAACAATTGAAATATGTCAGAAAAAAAGCAGAAAAAATTCCAAAGTATGTCTTAAATATGGCCCAATAAACGTCCAAAAAAAGGCCGATATATGTCTGAAAAATGTCTGCAAAATATCTGAAAAAAATTGCGAAAAAGTTAGCAGGAAACGTTATGGTATGGAGGTAACGTTATGGTATGGCGGTAATGTGGCGGTGGAGCCGGCCGTCGCTCTCGTCTCCGTGGTCAAATGGGCCGACGCTACGACTGTAGAGCACCCAGATACTGACATGTCTGTTCTCTGCATTGAAACGGCCCGATGGAGCTGACCATGATGGATAAAGAGAACGCTAGAGACCACCTTGGAGAAGTTAGAGGAAGTCACACTCTGACTTTGAGGATTTCTTGAGTCACTTTTCTAGATGTTAGCACGGACTTACAGAAATATTGTTTTTTACTTTAAAGGTGCAATGTGTAAGATGTGGCCAGAATATTAGTTTAAAACATTCAAATATAATAACGAACATTATCAGCTGCATGTGAAGACGTCTGTGTGTTGTGTTGCAGAGGTATGTAGTGAAATGAAGACGTCTGTGTATTGTGTTGCAGAGGTATGTAGTGAAATGAAGACGTCTGTGTATTGTGTTGCAGAGATATGTAGTGAAATGAAGACATCTGTGTATTGTGTTGCAGAGGTATGTAGTGAAATGAAGACGTCTGTGTATTGTGTTGCAGAGGTATGTAGTGAAATGAAGACGTCTGTGTATTGTGTTGCAGAGATATGTAGTGAAATGAAGACGTCTGTGTGTTGTGTTGCAGAGATATGTAGTGAAATGAAGACATCTGTGTATTGTGTTGCAGAGATATGTAGTGAAATGAAGACGTCTGTGTGTTGTGTTGCAGAGATATGTAGTGAAATGAAGACGTCTGTGTATTGTGTTGCAGAGGTATGTAGTGAAATGAAGACGTCTGTGTGTTGTGTTGCAGAGGTATGTAGTGAAATGAAGACGTCTGTGTGTTGTGTTGCAGAGGTATGTAGTGAAATGAAGACGTCTGTGTATTGTGTTGCAGAGGTATGTAGTGAAATGAAGACGTCTGTGTATTGTGTTGCAGAGGTATGTAGTGAAATGAAGACGTCTGTGTATTGTGTTGCAGAGATATGTAGTGAAATGAAGACGTCTGTGTGTTGTGTTGCAGAGGTATGTAGTGAAATGAAGACGTCTGTGTATTGTGTTGCAGAGGTATGTAGTGAAATGAAGACGTCTGTGTATTGTGTTGCAGAGGTATGTAGTGAAATGAAGACGTCTGTGTGTTGTGTTGCAGAGATATGTAGTGAAATGAAGACGTCTGTGTGTTGTGTTGCAGAGATATGTAGTGAAATGAAGACGTCTGTGTGTTGTGTTGCAGAGGTATGTAGTGAAATGAAGACGTCTGTGTATTGTGTTGCAGAGATATGTAGTGAAATGAAGACGTCTGTGTGTTGTGTTGCAGAGGTATGTAGTGAAATGAAGACGTCTGTGTATTGTGTTGCAGAGGTATGTAGTGAAATGAAGACGTCTGTGTATTGTGTTGCAGAGGTATGTAGTGAAATGAAGACGTCTGTGTGTTGTGTTGCAGAGGTATGTAGTGAAATGAAGACGTCTGTGTATTGTGTTGCAGAGGTATGTAGTGAAATGAAGACGTCTGTGTATTGTGTTGCAGAGGTATGTAGTGAAATGAGCAAGCTAACCAGCTTGTAATACCACTGGATCCTCTGAGAGGTGATAGTGAGTCACTGAAGCGTCCAGTCTGCTCTCAGTCCAACATGAGAGGATGAAGAAGTAGAGCCGCCCTCAGGGTTTCTCAATCATCAATCGATATGTTTGGAGTAAAGTATTCAGTTCTGTTTGTGTACCTATAGGTTGTGAATTGTGATGGACATTTTATTATCAGTCCTTGAAAGGTCCTGGAAGAGTTTTGAAATGTTCTATCAGACATCTTAACTACTCTTCTCCTCCTCCTCCTTTTCTTCCTCCTCCTCCTCCAGTTGACCTTCCCCAAAGCCAAACTCCTGCTGATGTCCAGCAACCAGGAGGATCTCAATGACTGGTATCAAAGCCTGAGCTCCGCTATCAGGTATGTACCTGCTATGTGAGCACCCTGACTGACATGATGCATATACTCCTCAGCCTAACCCTCACCCTCGGCTCAACCGAAATCTAACTGTAACCTGAACCTTAAAGGGACAGTCTGGCTGTTTTGAAGTGGGGTTGTATGAGGTACAGCTAAAGCTGCATGCTAACTTCTAAAAAAGGCCAAAATATGTCAGAAAAAAGTCAGAAAAAATACCAAAGTATGTCTGAAATATGGCCCAATAAACGTCCAAAAAAGGCAGAAAAATCTGAAAAAAATTGCGAAAAAGTTAGCAGGAAGCGTTATGGTATGGCGGTAAAGTTATGGTATGGCGGTAATGTTATGGTATGGCGGTAATGTTATGGTATGGCGGTAAAGTTATGGTATGGCGGTAATGTTATGGTAGAGCCGGCCGTCGCTCTCGTCTCCGTGGTCAAGTATTTGTGGATTGAGAGAATGAAACTACAGCGTGTGTTCATGGTGTTATTGGATATGTTGTCTGTTATCTGATGAGGAGCGTGTAGCTCAGCAGTCCTCCTGGTGTTAACAGATAGAGGTCTCAGTGTGCAGAGAGTGTTTGATGGTTCTAACTCTCAGCGGGTAAAGAAGGAGTCTCAGTTAAAGTTTGACACGGCTGATACTGAACCTCCAGCCGGTCTGTCTCCTCATTGATCAGCCAGACCTCAGTAACTCCTCTCCCAGCCCGCCTGGCCCCGCCTGGCCCCGCCTGGCCCCGCCTGGCCCCGCCTGGCCCCGGCCCCCCGGAGGAGGGTCTGGGTCAGTCCCTCTATGTGGAGGGGGGACTGAAGGCCGTCTACGCTGAAGGCCCCGACCCCGGCGTGCCCGGCCAGGCTAATTAGTTTATCACTTTGTCAGAGAGGAGAGAGAGATGGGGGGGGGGGAGGCTGTCAAAGAGCTCAGACCACCTAGCAGGTGTGTGTGTGTGTGTGTGTGTGTGTGTGTGTGTGTTTGGGAGGGGGTGGGGGGGGAGGCTGCAGGCCGACGCCTCTAAACTCCAGGGAGTGTAATTAGCTGTGTTGGAGGACTGAGGAGAGGACAGGCTGAGAGGACCAGGGGTCAGCAGCACTCACACCACCGGGGAGGAGAGCAGGGCTGAAGGGGGGGCAGGGGGGGAGCTAAATTATTGATTTAACAAAGACTACACACACACACACACACACACACACCGCCTGGACTGACACGTCTGGATCTATCCAACGTTGCTCTCAATGATTATAAAATATGTATTGTTTTCTGTGGTGGAGGCAGATCAGGTTTATACAGACGATGCTTCCAGGCAAAATACACACTTCACACGCACACACACACTCATCTTCACAGCTAACTTCGGTCTGTGGCTTCAGAAACAAGTTAAAGAAAGTTTTTACTCTGTAACTCTTGATTGTAGTTTCTTTTTCTTTTTGTTAAAAATCTTATATTGATACCTACACACACACACACACACACACGCACACACACACACATACACACACACACACACGCACGCACGCACGCACACACACAGTCCTAGCCGAGGGACTTAATTAGTGTGTAGATCAATGCTCGGTGACAGTAAGTGAGCGGTGAGGTGAGCTGAGGGCTGATGACCACCAGGGACGTGATGAAGGCTAAAGACAGTTTACCTCTTCCTCGCCTTTAATCTGCAGAACTCTAACCCATTTTTAATTTAAATTCAATATTTTATTTTTTTATTAACTTATTTATTTAATTTATTATTATTATTCTTTTTATTTTATTCTATTTTTTTATTTTTTTTATTTTATTTCAATATTATGTTCTTATTGTTTGTTTTTAAGCTCAACTACTTAAAAATTGGTTTATAAACTATTATAGATACGAACTGTAAATTGCATATATGAAAACAACCTCGAAAAAAAAGGGGAAAAATAAAGTATAAAAAAATAAAAATAATAAATTCAATATGAATTTATTATTGTTATTGTTTTACAAAATACTGCGGTCCATAATAAAGCCATTATATTCTATTGTTTGTAAGGTCCTGGTGAAAACGTGTCCTCAGGTCAGATGTTGTTAAATCCAACATACAGTAACGCAGCTTTAATGATTCAGCACATTGTTATGAAATATATTTATGTTTGAAGAGTTTTGATTCATACGATGCACTATACTATATATTATACTATATATGCTGTATATACTATATATGCTGTATATACTATATATGCTATATATACTATATATGCTGTATATACTATATATGCTGTATATACTATATATGCTATATATACTATATATGCTATATATGCTATATATGCTGTATATACTATATATGCTGTATATACTATATATGCTATATATACTATATATGCTATATATACTATATATGCTGTATATACTATATATACTATATATGCTGTATATACTATATATGCTGTATATACTATATATGCTATATATGCTATATATGCTGTATATACTATATATGCTGTATATACTATATATGCTATATATACTATATATGCTATATATGCTATATATACTATATATGCTGTATATACTATATATGCTATATATACTATATATGCTATATATGCTGTATATACTGTATATGCTGTATATACTATATATGCTATATATGCTATATATGCTGTATATACTATATATGCTGTATATACTATATATGCTATATATACTATATATGCTATATATGCTATATATGCTGTATATACTATATATGCTGTATATACTATATATGCTATATATACTATATATGCTATATATACTATATATGCTGTATATACTATATATGCTATATATACTATATATGCTGTATATACTATATATGCTGTATATACTATATATGCTATATATGCTATATATGCTGTATATACTATATATGCTGTATATACTATATATGCTATATATACTATATATGCTATATATGCTATATATACTATATATGCTGTATATACTATATATGCTATATATACTATATATGCTATATATGCTGTATATACTGTATATGCTGTATATACTATATATGCTATATATGCTATATATGCTGTATATACTATATATGCTGTATATACTATATATGCTGTATATACTATATATGCTATATATACTATATATGCTATATATGCTATATATACTATATATGCTGTATATACTATATATGCTATATATACTATATATGCTATATATGCTGTATATACTGTATATGCTGTATATACTATATATGCTGTATATACTGTATATACTATATAAACTGTATATAGTATATATACTGTATATAGTGTATATAGTGGATCATGGCACCGAATCAGTTTATTTAAAGGTCATTTTCCATATTGTGATGTAGTCTCTACTGATATTTGTAAAATGTTCTTAATCGGTGCCGTTTGTAACTTTTCAAAATTAAACTTTTGTTTTTATTTTTTTCAGTATAATATCTAATAACACACATGTTTAACTATTCAAAATGTGTAATGATCAATTTAATTTATTTTTTATAAGGTTGTTCTAACTGGATGGTTCATAAAGTAACAGGACTGAGTTTTTAGCAGCATTAGCAATGAAATGTAGCCCACATGACATCAATGCTAAAAGCATGAGAACACTTTACTTTAGGTAAAGGGACGTTACGTTGAGACTGACATCTCAGTCGTACTTACAAATATGATCAAAGAGAGAGAGAGAGAAGCTGCTTCAGGTCTCTCAGATGATGCTACATCCTGTTGATCATGTGACTTGTGTTTGTTGGATCCATCCACCTCTCTAAACAACGCCACCACGTCACCTCTCCCTGAGCGTTTACCGCTGCCGTGGATGGGTTTACATTTTAGTTAATGGAACGCCTTGTGCGTCTCATACCGGCGCTGAAGGGTGCCTTGTGTGGCTTCACGTGTAATCGTACTGCCAGAGGTTGCCCACTGGTTAGAGGTCAACAGCGTGTCCATTACACTACACAGTGTGTCCATCACAGTACACAGTGTGTCCATCACAGTACACAGTATGTCCATTACACTACACAGTGTGTCCATTACACTACACAGTGTGTCCATCACAGTACACAGTGTGTCCATCACAGTACACAGTGTGTCCATCACAGTACACAGTGTGTCCATCACAGTACACAGTGTGTCCATCACAGTACACAGTGTGTCCATCACAGTACACAGTGTGTCCATCACAGTACACAGTGTGTCCATCACAGTACACAGTGTGTCCATCACAGTACACAGTGTGTCCATCACAGTACACAGTGTGTCCATCACAGTACACAGTGTGTCCATCACAGTACACAGTGTGTCCACCAGAGAGCACTGAGGTTTATTTTGACTGTAGTCATGAAGGTGTTTTTATCAGAGGCTGATCTGTCTGTCTGTCTGTGTGTGTCTGTGTGTGTCTGTGTGTGTCTGTGTGTGTCTGTGTGTGTGTGCGTGTGTGTGTGTGTGTGTGTGTGTGTGTGTGTGTGTGTGTGTGTGTGTTGTTGTCTTCACAGGAAGCTGCAGTCTAAGCAGACGGTAGTCCATCACAGAGATGACGAGTTGAGCCGGAGACCCCTCCGTTCAGCCACCGCCGACGACCACAACACGCCGAGCAGCGGCAGGAAGAGAAACATGGTGAGTTACACACACACACACACACAGTGATCCCCTCAAACCCAGCCATCACATCCAGGTCCATGGAGGAGGAAAACACACACAGTAATGACGTGATGATGTCTGAGTGATGTGTGTGTCTCATTTGCTTTTCCACGACTTCCTTGAATAACTTACAAATTCATAAAATGTGACTAAATAACTTCTTTTAAAAAACTAAAAAAAACGTCTGCAGGCACTAATACTTTGATGCTCGTCACAGAAGCCAGTTTCCATCCAGAGTGAAAGGTGTCCTCTGCCCCCCCCCTCTCTGCAGGTGAGCCCTGAGACCAGTGAGCAGCATCAGAAGCCTCCGGCTGAGTGGGAGGGCAGCGCCCCCAAGAGGATGAAGCAGTCTGACGCTCCAGAGCAGAGGTGGGATCATTGTTATAGTAGTTTTATTGGTCTATAGCAGCCAGATATAAGTCTCCTCTAGGGATGCTCATTTAGAAACATTTTCTCAACCGATAACCGACCCTCGTTAACCCATTATTAACCGTTAACCCACAAGATTAGTGCCTCACATGCAGCTGCAGTACAGAGCACAACAGACAACTGAGTCTCCAGTTCACCGTCCGGGAGCGTTAACTTAGCAGCCACGATGCTGCGTTCACTGTCTCGGTTAATGGTTAAACGGTTAATTATCAACATCCCTACTGGTGATGTTTGACAGTTTGACACCAGAAGTTTTTCACACTGAGAGTGGACTGGACGGGACCTTTAACTGATATTCAGAGTTAGACATACTGTCCTTCAGACTTCAGACTGCTGGCTGTCTGACAGTAACACGGTTTGTTTCTGGTTCAGTGTGATTTGAAACGTCTTCTGTGTGTCCAGCAGTGCAGATGTGTCCACGTCCAGCTGTGTGATCCTCTGATGGCCTCCGGTCTGAGCTGACGGTGGATCCTGTTCGCTCCGTCTGAGAGTTTCACTTCTGTGTTCCGCTCAGTTTCACCAAACATGACTCCCATGCGACTGTACGCCTGAGCTCCTAACAGCAGTCAGTAGATTGAGATTATTACTACTAACAGCAGCTTCTGCTCCTCCTGTGCAATATAAACTATTGATTTATAAAAGGTTATTTTATTGATTTGATCTGCTGCTTTAAAGACCAAATATGTGATGAATGTTTAACTGAGAGCAGTACGTCGCTGCTGCTGCTACTCGTCTCCACCAACGCTGCATTACAGCAGTGAGTTCACCTCTGGAGGTCCTTTCTCCCAGTCGGTACCTGAACGCACCACTCCTACAGGCAGACTGTAGACAGGAGGAGGTGAACAATACAGGAAATGAACTCTACATACATGATGGGAAGAGTCAAAGAGATTATTACAGGTGAACTGTAGGTCTCAGTATGAGACGTCATGGAGCTGTAAAGCTTTTCATTACAGGAACAATCACTCCTCTGGTTCTGTCACATCATGTCACATCGATGCCATATTTAATTTACTAGATTCAGTTTTGGGAAATGACAAATATCACATAATAACATCTAAGTGGTAATTATGTGTTAAACTACAAAAATGGCCATTATTAAATAAATCACATAAACATAAATGGAGTCAAAAATTAAATATATGAACCAAAATTATTTTAAATAAACAATTAAATAAAACTTAACTGATTATTATGATTTTTTTTTCATTTTTATTATTATTATAATTATATATTTTTAATGTTATATTTTCTTTAATTAAATTACATTTCACAATAATAACTTTAACTCATTATTTCATATTAGAATTTATTTCATAACGTCTAATGTTTTTTATTTAATAGTGGTCATTATAAAGTTCCATGATTACAGCTGGGAAGGTTAATATGGATGCGTCCTGCCAGCCGGCGTCCACCGACTGATCGGTAGTTTATTAGTGATCACAGTATTGATTAGCTGCTCGTTCAGAGTTCACTCCTCACGTTCATTCCACATGACCTCCACTTGACCTTGTCACATCAGTGTCTCCTTCACACAAACACCATCATCTGCTCAACTTTACAACCTCTGGGATGTCTTTGATTGTTTTATTTTCCAGATTTACAGCAGTTAACTTGTACATGTTTTTTATTGTTATTAATGGAATGAGTGCATTTAATCAGCTGCACTGTGTTCTAGAAATCTGATTTCTGAATCCAGGCAAGAAAACCTGGAGAACAGATTCTATAAACTGTCTCATGTTTTTATTACATTATTTATCCTTCATTATATCTTTTAATCATATACCTCTATTAATGAATCAACACTTTTCTTCTGCGTTTTATTACTAACACTATTTTTCATTTTTCAAGCTTCGAGTGTATTTTTACAGATCATTTGTAATATCTATCTAAAGCTGTTACCCTGGTTACAAATCATGAAATGTTCCAATAAAACTCTTTAAGAAGTCAGCGTGTGTTTATCAGCAAACATCCACCAGATGGAGACACAGAACACTTTAATTCACTTTATTACAATCATCACATCAATACACCGATCAGAGTCTTAGTCTCAGTCCTCTGAGTCTTATAAAGAAGTAAAACATCATGTTCTGTTATTTCAGTTCTACAGTACATGCTCACATCGTTTCATTCAATCTTCTTCTCATTTATCCTAAAGTGTATATATAGTCGGTGACGTTTGAAAGGCTGATCCCTCCTGAGTTATATAAAACAGTCGTACAGTTTACAAGTCAGTTGTTTATCTTGGATTAAACGTTTCCTGACGTTGGTTTCTTTGGCTGAAAAGCTTCAGGATGTTTTTTCCCATAAATGATCTTCTATGCCCGGTTCAGACTGCAGGATATCAGCCCGGTTACAGCCCGACACGGCCGTCGTAGGGTGTCGACTTGGATCGGGAACGATAAATGAGTGTCGTGTGCGACGAAGCGAAGCTGGAGGTTGTGTTCGGTCCAACGCCGCTGGTCCAGCCTTGACTGACAGCTGTCCTTCACTACAGCTTCACACTGACTTCCTCCTCTTGCCGAAGACGTTGTTGATGAGTTTGGCCATGGACTTGGAGCCGCTGGGGCGTCTCCTACGCTCCTTGGCCTTGCCGCCCACGAGGCTAGCGTGTTGCACCATCTTGAAGAAGATGAGCGCCACCTCCTGGTGGTGCTCGGCCGCCGACAGCTCGTAGAACTGGCAGCGACACTCGGCGGCCAGACCCTGACCTTCCTCACGCCGCACCTCTCTCATGTGGCACAGGTCCTGTTTGTTGCCCACCAGGAAGACGAGCGAGTCGGCGTTCCTGGAGGTCAAAGAGCAGAGCGGGGACACAGTCAGTGGGGGGGCGGAGACTAAAAGCTTCTGTTTACATGCACATAGTGGCCATTATGATATTACAGTGATCTACTGTAGGTCCAGACTGTACCTTTTGGCAGTTCCCAGGTGTAGCTCTCTGATCAGGTGCACTATGGCTTTGGCGGTGAGGAAGGAGGAGCGGTCGCTGATATCGTAGACCACGATCAGACCGTCGGCCCAGTGGATCTGCTCGTTTAAGGTCGACTTCCCCTCACAGGCCTGAAAAACACAGTTTACATAAATGTTACATTCTGTGGTCAAAATAATCTGTGCAAATTGAACCAGTCCCCATATTATTAAGAAACTAAAAACTAAGATATGAAGCAGTCTGTTCCTGAATACTCTGCAGACTGACGTGCATGTTATAGAACCTCACATGAAGCTCTGGGCAGAGGTGGGACAAGTCATTGTTTTACAAGTGATAAGTCTTTGCACTAAAGTCACAAGTCAAGTCCCGAACTTTAAGTTTCGAGTCCTAAACAACTCATGTTTTGCAAATAGTTTTTTGTTCACCACCGCATCATTTGAGTACGCTAACAAATGTATCTCTTTCATTTTTTCTAACTTGCGCTCAGTAACATGACGTTCGTTCTTCGTGGTTCTCGAAGAACGATTAACTGATTCATGGCAACACTTTTTAAATAACGTACTTGTGGTATCAAGTATGTTCAAGTCAAAAGGCTCAGGTCCAGGTGAAGTCACGAGTCACTGGTGTTAAAGTGTCCAGATGCAAATCTTTTTTGATTTTGTCGAGTCGAAAGTCATCACACCCCTCGCTTTGGAGGTACAATACTATACAAAATACACAAAATGTGACAGGAGGCAGTGAAAGTGAATGAGAGGCTGGAACACATGAAACAAAGAGAGAACGTTAGCAGAGCGGGTTGAGGGTTCTGTGGCGGGGAGGTGATGCTGGAACCGATCCGCCGTCCTGGAGCTCTAACTCAGATTAATGGAGAGCTGAGACTAAACTCAGAGGTTCATCCGAGGACGGCTGCACGCCCGACTGGCTCTGCAAACTAAGACGGATGATACTGACTAGCTTTTGCTTTACACTCACTGGATCCTTTTTTAACCACACAAGTGCAACAAGAAGTGCAGAGCAGAAGGTGTTGGGCACACGGACTGTGTGGGCGGCTCCACCGGCTGTTTTAGCTCCTGTATGTATCTATCTATATATGTATGTATGTATGTGTGGCAATGCAAAATGCAAACAGGCTGAGTGAAGTGGAATATAGATGTGTATAACTCCATCTATGTGTGTGAGCTCACCTGAGAACACGGGTCATAGAGCTCAAGGTTCATCTGCTTCCCGTCCACAGACAGACGCTTTCTGTAGACGCACTCTGTGGAAGAAACAGGGACGACAGCAGCAACATAATCAAATCATGATGAGACTCATCTCTTTGGTGTTAAAATAAATAAAATAAAAATGAGTGCAATTATGAATTCAAAACGTAAACCAAAACACGAGCATCTGTAATTTTGTAGCCTCTAGGACAAATCCTGAAAATCAGATGTGAGCAGGAGTACGTCAGGAGTCTAGACCTGCTCTGTATGAAAAGTGGGACAAATACAAACACCATAAATTACTCACACCTTGTTCTACTCATTTGTAAATCTCATCACCAATATTGAGACTGATGTCTCCGTGAGCGTGCACATGCACATGCACATGCACATGCACGTTGCTATCACACCTCACACGGCTTCTTTGCTTCTCTCTCTGACAGTGCCGGGAGGGAGAGAACCAGCTCAGATGAAACTAGATTACTCTGAGGGAAACAATGAGCCTATTGAGCCGCTATCAGAGACCGACGTGAGTCATTCTCCTCTCAGGTAGCCTGCAGGATGTTATCAGTACACAGCTGGGCTCTGCAGGCCAGATGTTGGCTAAAAAACATAACACTAAATGGATGTAATATTTGACAGCAGCTGCAGCACCTGGAGATAAACGGCTTCACCATGCAAAGTACATAACATAATAGAGTACTGTATATACAGGGAGATGAGATAAGAGGGCTGGATAGGAAGTCCTGGAGTTAGACAAACACCGTGTAGAAACTAGAAACCAGCCAACCGAGAAACAGACGTAATCCAGATGGATTGTGGCTTCTTACAGGACGGGCATGATGAACCGATAGAAAGCGGTTAGAGAGAGGGAATATAAATCTAAATTTTGCAAATATTCTGATGTCAATCATGAACTTGGTTGGGAGCAAAATGTTTTGAAATTAATTTAATAATATTAGAATGACAAATATAGTTCAATGCATATGCCAATTTAAATATGGGGCATGTTGTAGTAGAAATATGGTATTCATATGAATGTATAGAAATGGTAAAATGACATACAGATGTGGAATATGTGCATTATTATTATTTAAAGAAGCTCATCAGGAGGAGGATGAGCACACAGCGCTCTGCATCACTTTGACCCTCTGTGGGTCTCTCAGGTTCTAGTGGAGATCCCAAAGATGTTTTGGGTTTGAATAGTTAGAGTAAATGTTTCATGATTTATGTAAAACACCAGACTGCTGCATGCTTCACTGAAAACCCTCAGACACATTCCTGACTACAGAGAGGACAATATATTTATGTAAAAGATAAATGAATTACCTGAAGAGGACGCGTACTCGCCAATAAAGCGCCTGGTGAGGAACCGGACGATGAGAGCTGCAGACAGACAGACAGACAGAGAGAGAACGAGAGAGAGACAGACAAACAGACAGATGAGCTTGATCAGCAGCTTGTTTATCCCCTGACATCCTAGGAACCTGTTCTCCTCCCCGTCAGCTCTCCTACCTGATTTTCCGACCCCTTCACTGCCCAACACCGCGATCTTGACCTCATTCATGTTCACAGCAGGATCAGTCAGGACTAGTCCCCGGTACAACAGAACCAGTCAGGACTAGTCTCAGGTACAGCAGAACCAGTCAGGACTAGTCTCAGGTACAGCAGAATCAGTCAGGACTAGTCTCAGGTACAGCAGAACCAGTCAGGACTAGTCTCAGGTACAGCAGAATCAGTCAGGACTAGTCTCAGGTACAGCAGAACCAGTCAGGACTAGTCTCAGGTACAGCAGAACCAGTCAGGACTAGTCTCAGGTACAGCAGAACCAGTCAGGACTAGTCTCAGGTACAGCAGAACCAGTCAGGACTAGTCTCAGGTACAGCAGAATCAGTCAGGACTAGTCTCAGGTACAGCAGAACCAGTCAGGACTAGTCTCAGGTACAGCAGAACCAGTCAGGACTAGTCTCAGGTACAGCAGAATCAGTCAGGACTAGTCTCCGGTACAGAACGATCCCTCAGATATCATATCAGGCTTTGAACAGCTGTAAGGAGGGAAACAAACAGCTGGATCGAAGCCTGATGGGCTGCTGCTGCTGCTGCCTGGAGTCTCCACCAGTTCAGCCTCTCAGCCTCTCAGCCTCGCGTCATCTGCTGCAGGCTGGCCGGTAGGAGGAGGAGGACGAGGAAGAGGACGAGGAAGAGGAGGAGGAGGAGGAGGAGGAGGAGGAGGAAGAGGAAGAGGAAGAGGAAGAGGAGGAGGAGGAAGAGGAAGAGGAGGAGGAGGAGGAGGAGGATGGCGTTTCTATCCATCCATCCATCCAGCCATGAGGATCATTCCTCAATTATAACCTAATTTCCTTTTTAAATTCCCCGATTTTTATTTATTTATTTATTTATTTATTTATTTATCTATTTATTTGTTTATCTATTTATCTGTCTTTATTTATTTATTTCTGGCAGTGAAGCCCCAAAAAGAATCAGGAATTATAACAGATTCTAAGTCTCATAATTAGGCTGGGACATGAAGCATGTATTGGTCACACATTACAATAAGGGACACAACAATGTGAGTATAATTACTGAGTGAGGATCTAACTGCTAGGGAATCATTAGTTATTAGTAATCATTAGTAATTCATATTCTGTTACTGTAAGGACTTTTTCTCTCCTCAGATGTCTTCAGAATCATCTTGTAGTGCACGGTTTAGCTGTAACATGCTGATGATTTCCAGTGAAGTGGGTTAGGGTTAGGGTTAGGGTTAGGGTGTGGGTGTGATTACGTGTCTCTGGGTGAAATCTGTTCAGGTGAATGAACTAAATAACTTCCTGTTTCTGAGGCCTGCAGCCCGGCCTGCCATTCCTCTTCTAGCTGTAAGTCCTGATCTTACATAACATGCTGCTGATAAGCTACACAACATGTTTCATATTCATCAGAACAGTTGAGCTGCTGTAGGGAATATAGGCATTACCATTCATGGTGCATGCTATGTGTGAACAATACATGGAGGAGGATGGATGATTACATTATCACTGCCATGTGTACCAACTTTAAAACAGATGTGAAACGCTTTATCCTCTGTCAAAGTAACGTGTTCTGTTCAATGTCAGAGATACGCTTGCTGCTCCGCAAGACCATGTACGGGCCAAACAGACGTCCACTGCTCTTTGGAGAAGTTTCCTCCAGACCGTGGCTCCGTAGTCTGACTGACTCTCACTGAATGGGAGCACACATGCAGTGCAGAGATACTGTATATCTCTAATCCTCCCTGTTTCCTTTGACACTGTGAGACAGGTGGTGTGTTATTTTAACGCTGGCCTCCTCCACTGTGAACTGGAGCTGGAGTAATAAAAGAAATGCTGTATTTACCGGCATTTAAAGAAAGAGAAGAAACTAAGTTATTATCATCAGGGAGCTGTTGAATGAAAGGAGAAGGACGTAAATACCTAAATCAAGTCAGCGCCTCTTGTAGATGAAAGACAAAAGCTGAAGCCTGCATGACTGTTTCACAACTTCTTAACTATTAGAGGTCACAAAATACAACGACAGTCTGTCTGCTAGCTACTGACTGTTTGAGACATAATCGTGCTGTTGTGTAATGAATGTCTGTCAGCAGATATTCACAACACTTGCAAAATAAATTATTGGAGCACAGAAAAGACAAATACACAAAATCTTGATCTTTTGTTTTGTTCAAGAAAAACTGTCTCTAACTGGCTTTGTTTGAGGGCGTGCCATACTGGCCTCTAAGCAAATGTGTTACTTGGTGACATCAGCATGTTACAGAAGAGAAGGCGGGACTTTGTGCCAGGCGTTTCAGGAGCAGTGTTTCTGTGGTGGAGGGTAACTCACTTTGGCTGGGACTTTGGGCTTTGCAGACCTTTTACATGCACAAAAAACGATATAACACACTAATGGAAAGGGAAAAAGCAAAAAAGCATAATAGGTCCCCTTTAAGCCTGTCTCTCTTTTTATACAATACATATACAATGCCTTTTTTTCAACATACTATACTATGACTTTTTATTTTTTTCGACATACTATACTATGACTTTTTTTTCAAGAAATTTTCGACATACTATACTATGACTTTTTTTTTACAAACATGACATGTCAAAAATGAAGAGAACAAAATAGTCATATTATAGTATGTCCAAAAATGTTTAACATACTTTAGTATGACTTTTTTTTACATTCAATTTTCAATATACTATACTATGACTTTTTTTTCAAGAAATTTTCGACATACTATACTATGACTTTTTTTTCATAAAATCTTCGACATACTATACTATGACTTTTTTTACATAACTTTTTCGACATACTATACTATGACTTTTTTTACATAACTTTTTCGACACACTATACTATGACTTTTTTTATTTAATAACCTTTTTGACATGCTATACTATGACTTTTTTTTCAAGAAATTTTCGACATACTATACTATGACTTTTTTTACATAACATTTTCGACATACTATACTATGAAATTTTTTACATAACTTTTTCGACATGCTATACTATGACTTTTTTTTCATACAATTTTCGACATTCTATACTATGACTTTTTTTCAAGAAATTTTCGACATGCTATACTATGACTTTTTTTTCATACAATTTTCGACATACTATACTATGACTTTTTTTTCATAAAACTTTCGACATGCTATACTATGACATTTTTTCATACAATTTTCGACATACTATACTATGACTTTTTTTATTTAATAACCTTTTTGACATACTAATCTATGACTTTTTTTTCATAAAATTTTCGACATACTATACTATGACTTTTTTTTCAAGAAATCTTCGACATACTATACTATGACTTTTTTTTCATAACATTTTCGACATACTATACTATGACTTTTTTTTCATAAAATATTCGACATACTATACTATGACTTTTTTTTCAAGAAATTTTCGACATACTATACTATGACTTTTTTTTCATAACATTTTCGACATACTATACTATGACTTTTTTTTCAAGAAATTTTCGACATACTATACTACGACTTTTATTTCATAACATTTTCGACATACTATACTATGACTTTTTTTCAAGAAATTTTAGACATGCTATACTATGATTTTTTTTTCAAGAAATTTTCGACATACTATACTATGACTTTTTTTACATAACTTTTTCGACATACTATACTATGACTTTTTTTTCAAGAAATTTTCGACACACTATACTATGACTTTTTTTTCAAGAAATCTTCGACATACTATACTATGACTTTTTTTACATAACATTTTCGACATACTATACTATGACTTTTTTTATTTAATAACCTTTTTGACATACTATACTATGACTTTTTTTCATAAAATATTCGACATACTATACTATGATGTTTTTTTCAAGAAGTTTTCGACATACTATACTATGACTTTTTTTCAAGAAATTTTCGACATACTATACTATGACTTTTTCGACATACTATAATATGACTTTTTTTTCAAGAAATTTTCGACATACTATACTACGACTTTTATTTCATAACATTTTCGACATACTATACTATGACTTTTTCGACATACTATACTATGACTTTTTTTCAAGAAATTTTAGACATGCTATACTATGACTTTTTTTCAAGAAATTTTCGACATACTATACTATGACTTTTTTTACATAACATTTTCGACATACTATACTATGACTTTTTTTTCAAGAAATTTTCGACATACTATACTATGACTTTTTTTTCATAAAATTTTCGACATACTATACTATGACTTTTTTTTCAAGAAATTTTCGACATACGATACTATGAATTTTTTTATTTAATAACCTTTTTGACATGCTATACTATGACTTTTTTTTCAAGAAATTTTCGACATACTATACTATGACTTTTTTTTCATAAAATTTTCGACATACTATACTATGACTTTTTTTTCAAGAAATTTTCGACATACTATACTATGACTTTTTTTTCAAGAAATTTTCGACATACTATACTATGACTTTTTTTTCAAGAAATTTTCGACATACTATACTATGACTTTTTTTCATAAAATCTTCGACATGCTATACTATGACTTTTTTTTCAAGAAATTTTCGACACACTATACTGTGACTTTTTTTCAATAAATTTTCGACATACTATACTATGACTTTTTTTTAAGAAATTTTCGACATACTATACTATGACTTTTTTTATTTAATAACCTTTTTGACATGCTATACTATGACTTTTTTTTCATAACATTTTCGACATACTATTCTATGACTTTTTTTTCAAGAAATTTTCGACACACTATACTACGACTTTTATTACATAACATTTTCGACATACTATACTATGACTTTTTTTTCAATAAATTTTCGACATACTATACTATGACTTTTTTTTAAGAAATTTTCGACATACTATACTATGACTTTTTTATTTAATAACCTTTTTGACATGCTATACTATGACTTTTTTTTCATAACATTTTCGACATACTATTCTATGACTTTTTTTTCAAGAAATTTTCGACATACTATACTATGACTTTTTTTTAAGAAATTTTCGACATACTATACTATGACTTTTTTTATTTAATAACCTTTTTGACATGCTATACTATGACTTTTTTTTCATAACATTTTCGACATACTATTCTATGACTTTTTTTTCAAGAAATTTTCGACATACTATACTACGACTTTTATTACATAACATTTTCGACATACTATACTATGACTTTTTTTGAAGAAATTTTAGACATTCTATACTATGACTTTTTTTTCATAACATTTTCGACATACTATACTATGACTTTTTTTCAAGAAATTTTCGACATGCTATACTATGACTTTTTTTCAAGAAATTTTCGACATGCTATACTATGACTTTTTTTCAAGAAATTTTCGACATGCTATACTATGACTTTTTTTCAAGAAATTTTCGACATGCTATACTATGACTTTTTTTTCAAGAAATTTTCGACACACTATACTGTGACTTTTTTTTCAATAAATTTTCGACATACTATACTATGACTTTTTTTTAAGAAATTTTCGACATACTATACTACGACTTTTTTTATTTAATAACCTTTTTGACATGCTATACTATGACTTTTTTTTCATAACATTTTCGACATACTATTCTATGACTTTTTTTTCAAGAAATTTTCGACACACTATACTATGACTTTTTTTTCAAGAAATTTTCGACATACTATACTACGACTTTTATTACATAACATTTTCGACATACTATACTATGACTTTTTTTGAAGAAATTTTAGACATTCTATACTATGACTTTTTTTTCATAACATTTTCGACATACTATACTATGACTTTTTTTCAAGAAATTTTCGACATGCTATACTATGACTTTTTTTCAAGAAATTTTCGACATGCTATACTATGACTTTTTTTCAAGAAATTTTCGACATGCTATACTATGACTTTGTTTTCAAGAAATTTTCGACATGCTATACTATGACTTTTTTTACATACAATTTTCGACATACTATACTATGACTTTTTTTTCAAGAAATTTTCGACATACTATACTATGACTTTTTTTTCATAACATTTTCGACATACTATTCTATGACATTTTTTTCTTAAAATTTTCGACATACTATACTATGACTTTTTTATTTAATAACCTTTTTGACATGCTATACTATGACATTTTTTCATACAATTTTCGACATACTATACTATGACTTTTTTTCAAGAAATTTTCGACATACGATACTATGAATTTTTTTATTTAATAACCTTTTTGACATGCTATACTATGACTTTTTTTTCAATAAATTTTCGACATACTATACTATGACTTTTTTTTAAGAAATTTTCGACATACTATACTATGACTTTTTTTTCAAGAAATTTTCGACATACTATACTATGACTTTTTTTTCATAAAATCTTCGACATGCTATACTATGACTTTTTTTTCAAGAAATTTTCGACACACTATACTGTGACTTTTTTTTCAATAAATTTTCGACATACTATACTATGACTTTTTTTTAAGAAATTTTCGACATACTATACTATGACTTTTTTTATTTAATAACCTTTTTGACATGCTATACTATGACTTTTTTTTCATAACATTTTCGACATACTATTCTATGACTTTTTTTTCAAGAAATTTTCGACACACTATACTATGACTTTTTTTTTCAAGAAATTTTCGACATACTATACTACGACTTTTATTACATAACATTTTCGACATACTATACTATGACTTTTTTTGAAGAAATTTTAGACATTCTATACTATGACTTTTTTTTCATAACATTTTCGACATACTATACTATGACTTTTTTTCAAGAAATTTTCGACATGCTATACTATGACTTTTTTTCAAGAAATTTTCGACATGCTATACTATGACTTTTTTTCAGGAAATTTTCGACATGCTATACTATGACTTTGTTTTCAAGAAATTTTCGACATGCTATACTATGACTTTTTTTACATACAATTTTCGACATACTATACTATGACTTTTTTTTCAAGAAATTTTCGACATACTATACTATGACTTTTTTTTCATAACATTTTCGACATGCTATACTATGACTTTTTTTACATACAATTTTCGACATACTATACTATGACTTTTTTTCAAGAAATTTTCGACATACTATACTATGACTTTTTTTTCATAACATTTTCGACATACTATACTATGACTTTTTTTTAAGAAATTTTCGACATACTATACTATGACTTTTTTTTCAAGAAATTTTCGACATACTATACTATGACTTTTTTTATTAATAACCTTTTCGACATACTATACTATGACTTTTTTTTCATAAAATTTTCGACATACTATACTATGACTTTTTTTTCATAAAATTTTCGACATACTATACTATGACTTTTTTTTCAAGAAATTTTCGACATACTATACTATGACTTTTTTTTCAAGAAATTTTAGACATGCTATACTACGACTTTTATTACATAACATTTTCGACATACTATACTATGACTTTTTTTCAAGAAATTTTAGACATGCTATACTATGACTTTTTTTTCTTAAAATTTTCGACATACTATACTATGACTTTTTTTTCATAACATTTTCGACATACTATACTATGACTTTTTTTTCAAGAAATTTTCGATATATTATACTATGACTTTTTTTCAAGAAATTTTCGACATACTATACTATGACTTTTTTATTTAATAACCTTTTTGACATGCTATACTATGACTTTTTTTTCATAACATTTTCGACATACTATACTATGACTTTTTTTACATAACCTTTTTGACATGCTATACTATGACTTTTTTTTCATAAAATTTTCGACATACTATTCTATGACTTTTTTTCATAAATTTTACGACATACTATACTATGACTTTTTTTTCATACATTTTTCGACATACTATACTATGACTTTTTTTCAAGAAATTTTAGACATGCTATACTATGACTTTTTTTTCATAACATTTTCGACATACTATACTATGACTTTTTTTCAAGAAATTTTAGACATGCTATACTATGACTTTTTTTTCTTAAAATTTTCGACATACTATACTATGACTTTTTTTTCATAACATTTTCGACATACTATACTATGACTTTTTTTTCAAGAAATTTTCGATATATTATACTATGACTTTTTTTCAAGAAATTTTCGACATACTATACTATGACTTTTTTATTTAATAACCTTTTTGACATGCTATACTATGACTTTTTTTTCATAACATTTTCGACATACTATACTATGACTTTTTTTTTCATAACATTTTCGACATACTATTCTATGACTTTTTTTTCAAGAAATTTTCGACACACTATACTATGACTTTTTTTTCAAGAAATTTTCGACATACTATACTACGACTTTTATTACATAACATTTTCGACATACTATACTATGACTTTTTTTGAAGAAATTTAGACATTCTATACTATGACTTTTTTTTCATAACATTTTCGACATACTATACTATGACTTTTTTTCAAGAAATTTTCGACATGCTATACTATGACTTTTTTTTCAAGAAATTTTCGACATGCTATACTATGACTTTTTTTCAGGAAATTTTCGACATGCTATACTATGACTTTGTTTTCAAGAAATTTTCGACATGCTATACTATGACTTTTTTTACATACAATTTTCGACATACTATACTATGACTTTTTTTTCAAGAAATTTTCGACATACTATACTATGACTTTTTTTTCATAACATTTTCGACATGCTATACTATGACTTTTTTTACATACAATTTTCGACATACTATACTATGACTTTTTTTTCAAGAAATTTTCGACATACTATACTATGACTTTTTTTTCATAACATTTTCGACATACTATACTATGACTTTTTTTTAAGAAATTTTCGACATACTATACTATGACTTTTTTTTCAAGAAATTTTCGACATACTATACTATGACTTTTTTTATTTAATAACCTTTTTGACATGCTATACTATGACTTTTTTTTCATAAAATTTTCGACATACTATTCTATGACTTTTTTTTCATAAAATTTTCGACATACTATACTATGACTTTTTTTTCAAGAAATTTTCGACATACTATACTATGACTTTTTTTTCAAGAAATTTTAGACATGCTATACTACGACTTTTATTACATAACATTTTCGACATACTATACTATGACTTTTTTTCAAGAAATTTTAGACATGCTATACTATGACTTTTTTTTCTTAAAATTTTCGACATACTATACTATGACTTTTTTTTCATAACATTTTCGACATACTATACTATGACTTTTTTTTCAAGAAATTTTCGATATATTATACTATGACTTTTTTTTCAAGAAATTTTCGACATACTATACTATGACTTTTTTATTTAATAACCTTTTTGACATGCTATACTATGACTTTTTTTTCATAACATTTTCGACATACTATACTATGACTTTTTTTACATAACATTTTCGACATACTATACTATGACTTTTTCGACATACTATACTATGACTTTTTTTCAAGAAATTTTCGACATGCTATACTATGACTTTTTTTTCATACAATTTTCGACACACTATACTATGACTTTTTTTTCAAGAAATCTTCGACATACTATACTATGACTTTTTTTATTTAATAACCTTTTCGACATGCTATACTATGACTTTTTTTTCATACAATTTTCGACATACTATACTATGACTTTTTTTACATACAATTTTCGACATACTATACTATGACTTTTTTTTCAAGAAATTTTCGACATACTATAATATGACTTTTTTTTCAAGAAATTTTCGACATACTATACTATGACTTTTTTTTCATAACATTTTCGACATACTATTCTATGACTTTTTTTTCTTAAAATTTTCGACATACTATACTATGACTTTTTTTCATACAATTTTCGACATTCTATACTATGACTTTTTTTTCATAAAATCTTCGACATGCTATACTATGACTTTTTTTCAAGAAATCTTCGACATGCTATACTATGACTTTTTTTCAAGAAATTTTCGACATGCTATACTATGACTTTTTTTTCATAAAATTTTCAACATATTATACTATGACTTTTTTTCATAAAACTTTCGACATGCTATACTATGACATTTTTTCATACAATTTTCGACATACTATACTATGAATTTTTTTCAAGAAATTTTCGACATACTATACTATGACTTTTTTTTCATAAAGTTTTCGACATACTATACTATGACTTTTTTTTTCTAGAAATTTTCGACATACGATACTATGAATTTTTTTATTTAATAACCTTTTTGACATGCTATACTATGACTTTTTTTTCAAGAAATTTTCGACACACTATACTATGAAGTTTTTTTCAATAAATTTTCGACATACTATACTATGACTTTTTTTATTTAATAACCTTTTTGACATGCTATACTATGACTTTTTTTTCATAACATTTTCGACATACTATACTATGACTTTTTTTTCAAGAAATTTTCGACATACTATACTATGACTTTTTTTTCAAGAAATTTTCGACACACTATACTATGACTTTTTTTTCAAGAAATTTTAGACATGCTATACTACGACTTTTATTACATAACATTTTCGACATACTATACTATGACTTTTTTTCAAGAAATTTTAGACATGCTATACTAAGACTTTTTTTTCATAACATTTTCGACATACTATACTATGACTTTTTTTTCATAACATTTTCGACATACTATACTATGACTTTTTTTCAAGAAATTTTCGACATGCTATACTATGACTTTTTTTCAAGAAATTTTCGACATGCTATACTATGACTTTTTTTTCATACAATTTTCGACATACTATACTATGACTTTTTTTTCAAGAAATTTTCGACATGCTATACTATGACTTTTTTTCATACAATTTTCGACATACTATACTATGACTTTTTTTACATACAATCTTCGACATACTATACTATGACTTTTTTTCATACAATTTTCGACATTCTATACTATGACTTTTTTTTCATAAAATCTTCGACATGCTATACTATGACTTTTTTTCAAGAAATTTTCGACATGCTATACTATGACTTTTTTTTCAAGAAATTTTCGACATACCATAATATGACTTTTTTTTCAAGAAATTTTCGACATACTATACTATGACTTTTTTTTCAAGAAATTTTCGACATACTATACTATGACTTTTTTTCATAACATTTTCGACATATTATACTATGACTTTTTTTTCAAGAAATTTTCGACATGCTATACTATGACTTTTTTTACATACAATTTTAGACATACTATACTATGACTTTTTTTACATACAATTTTCGACATACTATACTATGACTTTTTTTCATACAATTTTCGACATTCTATACTATGACTTTTTTTTCAAGAAATTTTCGACATACCATACTATGACTTTTTTTCATACAATTTTCGACATTCTATACTATGACTTTTTTTTCATACAATCTTCGACATGCTATACTATGACTTTTTTTCAAGAAATCTTCGACATGCTATACTATGACTTTTTTTTCATACAATTTTCGACATACTATACTATGACTTTTTTTACATACAATTTTCGACATACTATACTATGACTTTTTTTTCAAGAAATTTTCGACATAATATACTATGACTTTTTTTTCATAACATTTTCGACATACTATACTATAACTTTTTTATTTAATAACCTTTTTGACATGCTATTACTATGACTTTTTTTTCATAACATTTTCGACATATTATTCTGACTTTTTTTTCATAAAATTTTCGACATACTATACTATGACATTTTTTACATAAGATTTTCGACATACTATACTATGACTTTTTCGACATACTATACTATGACTTTTTTTTCAAGAAATTTTCGACACACTATACTATGACTTTTTTTTCAATAAATTTTCGACATACTATACTATGACTTTTTTTTAAGAAATTTTCGACATACTATACTATGACTTTTTTTTCATGAAATTTTCAACATACTATACTATGACTTTTTTTTCAAGAAATTTTCGACATACTATACTATGAATTTTTTTATTTAATAACCTTTTTGACATGCTATTCTATGACTTTTTTTTCATAAAATTTTCGACATACTATACTATGACTTTTTTTTCCAGAAATTTTCGACATACTATACTATGACTTTTTTTCAAGAAATTTTCGACATACTATACTATGACTTTTTTTACATAACATTTTCGACATACTATCCTATGACTTTTTCGACATACTATACTATGAATTTTTTTATTTAATAACCTTTTTGACATGCTATACTATGACTTTTTTTTCATAAAATTTTCGACATGCTATACTATGACTTTTTTTTCATAAAATTTTCGACATACTATACTATGACTTTTTTTCATAACATTTTCGACATACTATACTATGACTTTTTTTTCAAGAAATTTTCGACATTCTATACTATGACTTTTTTTCATAACATTTTCGACATACTATTCTATGACTTTTTTTCATAAAACTTTCGACATGCTATTCTATGACTTTTTTTTCATAAAATTTTCGACATACTATACTATTACTTTTTTTTCAAGAAATCTTCGACATACTATACTATGACTTTTTTTTCATAACATTTTTGACATACTATACTATGACTTTTTTTTCATAACATTTTCGACATACTATACTATGACTTTTTTTTCATAACATTTTCGACATACTATACTGTGACTTTTTTTTCAAGAAATTTTCGACACACTATACTATGACTTTTTTTTGAAGAAATTTTCGACATACTATTCTATGACTTTTTTTTCATAAAATTTTCGACATACTATACTATGACTTTTTTTACATAACATTTTCGACATACTATACTATGACTTTATCGACATACTATACTATGACTTTTTTTTCAAGAAATTTTCGATACACTATACTATGACTTTTTTTACATAACATTTTCGACATACTATACTATGACTTTTTTTCATACAATTTTCGACATACTATACTATGACTTTTTTTTCAAGAAATTTTCGACATACTATACTATGACTTTTTTTTCATAACATTTTCGACATACTATACTATGACTTTTTCGACATACTATACTATGACTTTTTTTACAAGAAATTTTCGACATACTATACTATGACTTTTTCGACATACTATACTATGACTTTTTTTACAAGAAATTTTCGACATACTATACTATGACTATTTTTACATAACATTTTCGACATACTATACTATGACTTTTTTTTCAAGAAATCTTCGACATACTATACTATGACTTTTTTTCATACAATTTTCGACATACTATACTATGACTTTTTTTCAAGAAATTTTCGACATACTATACTATGACTTTTTTTTCATAAAATTTTCGACATACTATACTATGACTTTTTTTTCAAGAAATTTTCGACATACTATACTAAGACTTTTTTTTCATAACATTTTCGACATACTATACTAAGACTTTTTTTTCATAACATTTTCGACATACTATACTATGACTTTTTTTTCATAACATTTTCGACATACTATACTATGACTTTTTTTCAAGAAATTTTCGACATGCTATACTATGACTTTTTTTTCATACAATTTTCGACATACTATACTATGACTTTTTTTTCAAGAAATTTTCGACATACTATACTATGACTTTTTTTTCATAACATTTTCGACATACTATACTATGACTTTTTTTTCAAGAAATTTTCGACATGCTATACTATGACTTTTTTTACATACAATTTTAGACATACTATACTATGACTTTTTTTACATACAATTTTCGACATACTATACTATGACTTTTTTTCATACAATTTTCGACATTCTATACTATGACTTTTTTTTCATAAAATCTTCGACATGCTATACTATGACTTTTTTTCAAGAAATTTTCGACATGCTATACTATGACTTTTTTTTCATACAATTTTCGACATACTATACTATGACTTTTTTTTCAAGAAATTTTCGACATACCATAATATGACTTTTTTTTCAAGAAATTTTCGACATACTATACTATGACTTTTTTTTCAAGAAATTTTCGACATACTATACTATGACTTTTTTTACATACAATTTTCGACATACTATACTATGACTTTTTTTTCAAGAAATTTTCGACATAATATACTATGACTTTTTTTTCATAACATTTTCGACATACTATTCTATGACTTTTTTTTCAAGAAATTTTCGACATACTATACTATGACTTTTTTTTCATAACATTTTCGACATACTATACTATAACTTTTTTATTTAATAACCTTTTTGACATGCTATTACTATGACTTTTTTTTCATAACATTTTCGACATATTATTCTGACTTTTTTTTCATAAAATTTTCGACATACTATACTATGACATTTTTTACATAACATTTTCGACATACTATACTATGACTTTTTCGACATACTATACTATGACTTTTTTTTCAAGAAATTTTCGACACACTATACTATGACTTTTTTTTCAATAAATTTTCGACATACTATACTATGACTTTTTTTAAGAAATTTTCGACATACTATACTATGACTTTTTTTTCAAGAAATTTTCGACATACTATACTATGACTTTTTTATTTAATAACCTTTTTGACATGCTATTCTATGACTTTTTTTTCATAAAATTTTCGACATACTATACTATGACTTTTTTTTCCAGAAATTTTCGACATACTATACTATGACTTTTTTTCAAGAAATTTTCGACATACTATACTATGACTTTTTTTACATAACATTTTCGACATACTATCCTATGACTTTTTCGACATACTATACTATGACTTTTTTTTCCAGAAATTTTCGACATACTATACTATGACTTTTTTTTCATAACATTTTCGACATACTATACTATGACTTTTTTTTCATAACATTTTCGACATGCTATACTATGACTTTTTTTTCATAAAATTTTCGACATGCTATACTATGACTTTTTTTTCAAGAAATTTTCGACATTCTATACTATGACTTTTTTTTCATAACATTTTCGACATGCTATACTATGACTTTTTTTACATAACATTTTCGACATACTATTCTATGACTTTTTTTCATAAAACTTTCGACATGCTATTCTATGACATTTTTTCATACAATTTTCGACATACTATACTATGACTTTTTTTATTTAATAACCTTTTTGACATACTATTCTATGACTTTTTTTTCATAAAATTTTCGACATACTATACTATTACTTTTTTTTCAAGAAATCTTCGACATACTATACTATGACTTTTTTTATTTAATAACCTTTTTGACATACTATACTATGACTTTTTTTTCATAACATTTTTGACATACTATACTATGACTTTTTTTTCAAGAAATCTTCGACATACTATACTATGACTTTTTTTATTTAATAACCTTTTTGACATGCTATACTATGACTTTTTTTTCATAACATTTTTGACATACTATACTATGACTTTTTTTTCATAACATTTTCGACATACTATCTTATGACTTTTTCGACATACTATACTATGACTTTTTTTTCAAGAAATTTTCGACATACTATACTATGACATTTTTTTCATAAAATTTTCGACATACTATACTTTGACTTTTTTTACATACAATTTTCGACATACTATACTATGACTTTTTTTTCAAGAAATTTTCGACATACTATACTATGACTTTTTTTACATACAATTTTCGACATACTATACTATGACTTTTTTTCATACAATTTTCGACATACTATACTATGACTTTTTTTTCAAGAAATTTTCGACATACTATACTATGACTTTTTTTCATAACATTTTCGACATATTATACTATGACTTTTTTTATTTAATAACGTTTTTGACATACTATACTATGACTTTTTTTTCAAGAAATTTTCGACATTCTATACTATGACTTTTTTTTCATAACATTTTCGACATGCTATACTATGACTTTTTTTACATAACATTTTCGACATACTATTCTATGACTTTTTTTCATAAAACTTTCGACATGCTATTCTATGACATTTTTTCATACAATTTTCGACATACTATACTATGACTTTTTTTATTTAATAACCTTTTTGACATACTATTCTATGACTTTTTTTTCATAAAATTTTCGACATACTATACTATTACTTTTTTTTCAAGAAATCTTCGACATACTATACTATGACTTTTTTTATTTAATAACCTTTTTGACATACTATACTATGACTTTTTTTTCATAACATTTTTGACATACTATACTATGACTTTTTTTTCAAGAAATCTTCGACATACTATACTATGACTTTTTTTATTTAATAACCTTTTTGACATGCTATACTATGACTTTTTTTTCATAACATTTTTGACATACTATACTATGACTTTTTTTTCATAACATTTTCGACATACTATCTTATGACTTTTTCGACATACTATACTATGACTTTTTTTTCAAGAAATTTTCGACATACTATACTATGACATTTTTTTCATAAAATTTTCGACATACTATACTTTGACTTTTTTTACATACAATTTTCGACATACTATACTATGACTTTTTTTTCAAGAAATTTTCGACATACTATACTATGACTTTTTTTACATACAATTTTCGACATACTATACTATGACTTTTTTTCATACAATTTTCGACATACTATACTATGACTTTTTTTCAAGAAATTTTCGACATACTATACTATGACTTTTTTTCATAACATTTTCGACATATTATACTATGACTTTTTTTATTTAATAACGTTTTTGACATACTATACTATGACTTTTTTTTCAAGAAATTTTCGACATACGATACTATGAATTTTTTTATTTAATAACCTTTTTGACATGCTATACTATGACTTTTCTTTCATAACATTTTCGATATACTATACTATGACTTTTTTTTCAAGAAATTTTCGACATACTATACTATGACTTTTTTTTCAAGAAATTTTCGACATACTATACTACGACTTTTATTTCATAACATTTTCGACATACTATACTATGACTTTTTTTCATAAAATTTTCGACATGCTATACTATGACTTTTTTTTTCATACAATTTTCGACATACTATTCTATGACTTTTTTTACATAACATTTTCGACATACTATACTATGACTTTTTTTCAAGAAATTTTAGACATGCTATACTATGACTTTTTTTTCAGAACATTTTCGACATACTATACTATGACTTTTTCGACATACTATACTATGACTTTTTTTTCAAGAAATTTTCGACATACTATACTATGATTTTTTTTCAAGAAATTTTCGACATACTATACTATGACTTTTTTTTCAAGAAATTTTCGACATACTATACTATGACTTTTTTTCATAACATTTTCGACATACTATACTATGACTTTTTTTTCAAGAAATTTTCGAAATACTATACTATGACTTTTTTTACATAACATTTTCGACATACTATACTATGACTTTTTTTCAAGAAATTTTCGACATACTATACTATGACTTTTTTATTTAATAACCTTTTTGACATGCTATACTATGACTTTTTTTTCATAACATTTTCGACATACTATACTATGACTTTTTTTCAAGAAATTTTCGACACACTATACTATGACTTTTTTTTACATAACATTTTCGACATACTATACTATGACTTTTTTTCAAGAAATTTTCGACATACTATACTATGACTGTTTTTACATAACATTTTCGACATACTATACTATGACTTTTTTTCATACAATTTTCGACATACTATATTATGACTTTTTTTTCAAGAAATTTTCGACATACTATACTATGACTTTTTTTTCATAACATTTTCGACATACTATTCTAAGACTTTTTTTCATAAAATTTTCGACATACTATACTATGACTTTTTTTTCAAGAAATTTTCGACATACTATACTATGAATTTTTTTTCAAGAAATTTTCTATATACTATTCTATGACTTTTTTTTCATATAATTTTCGACATACTATACTATGACTTTTTTTTCAAGAAATTTTCGACATACTATACTATGAATTTTTTTTCAAGAAATTTTCTATATACTATTCTATGACTTTTTTTTTCATATAATTTTCGACATACTATACTATGACTTTTTTTTCAAGAAATTTTCGACATACTATACTATGACTTTTTTTACATACAATTTTCGACATACTATACTATGACTTTTTTTCATACAATTTTCGACATTCTATACTATGACTTTTTTTTCATAAAATCTTCGACATACTATACTATGACTTTTTTTACATACAATTTTCGACATACTATACTATGACTTTTTTTACATACAATTTTCGACATACTATACTATGACTTTTTTTTCAAGAAATTTTCGACATAATATACTATGACTTTTTTTTCATAACATTTTCGACATACTATACTATAACTTTTTTATTTAATAACCTTTTTGACATGCTATTACTATGACTTTTTTTTCATAACATTTTCGAAATATTATTCTGACTTTTTTATTTAATAACCTTTTTGACATGCTATACTATGACTTTTTTTTCATAACATTTTCGACATACTATTCTATGACTTTTTTTTCATAAAATTTTCGACATACTATACTATGACTTTTTTTTCAATAAATTTTCGACATACTATACTATGACTTTTTTTTAAGAAATTTTCGACATACTATACTATGACTTTTTTTTCAAGAAATTTTCGACATACTATACTATGACTTTTTTATTTAATAACCTTTTTGACATGCTATACTATGACTTTTTTTTCATAACATTTTCGACATACTATACTATGACTTTTTTTCATAAAATTTTCGACATGCTATACTATGACTTTTTTTTTCATACAATTTTCGACATACTATTCTATGACTTTTTTTACATAACATTTTCGACATACTATACTATGACTTTTTTTTCAAGAAATTTTCGACATACTATACTATGATTTTTTTTCAAGAAATTTTCGACATACTATACTATGACTTTTTTTTCAAGAAATTTTCGACATACTATACTATGACTTTTTTTCATAACATTTTCGACATACTATACTATGACTTTTTTTTCAAGAAATTTTCGAAATACTATACTATGACTTTTTTTACATAACATTTTCGACATACTATACTATGACTTTTTTTCAAGAAATTTTCGACATACTATACTATGACTTTTTTATTTAATAACCTTTTTGACATGCTATACTATGACTTTTTTTTCATAACATTTTCGACATACTATACTATGACTTTTTTTTCAAGAAATTTTCGACATACTATACTATGACTTTTTTTCAAGAAATTTTCGACACACTATACTATGACTTTTTTTTACATAACATTTTCGACATACTATACTATGACTTTTTTTCAAGAAATTTTCGACATACTATACTATGACTGTTTTTACATAACATTTTCGACATACTATACTATGACTTTTTTTCATACAATTTTCGACATACTATATTATGACTTTTTTTTCAAGAAATTTTCGACATACTATACTATGACTTTTTTTTCATAACATTTTCGACATACTATTCTAAGACTTTTTTTCATAAAATTTTCGACATACTATACTATGACTTTTTTTTCAAGAAATTTTCGACATACTATACTATGAATTTTTTTTCAAGAAATTTTCTATATACTATTCTATGACTTTTTTTTTCATATAATTTTCGACATACTATACTATGAATTTTTTTTCAAGAAATTTTCTATATACTATTCTATGACTTTTTTTTCATATAATTTTCGACATACTATACTATGACTTTTTTTTCAAGAAATTTTCGACATACTATACTATGAATTTTTTTTCAAGAAATTTTCTATATACTATTCTATGACTTTTTTTTTCATATAATTTTCGACATACTATACTATGAATTTTTTTTCAAGAAATTTTCTATATACTATTCTATGACTTTTTTTTCATATAATTTTCGACATACTATACTATGACTTTTTTTTCAAGAAATTTTCGACATGCTATACTATGACTTTTTTTACATACAATTTTAGACATACTATACTATGACTTTTTTTACATACAATTTTCGACATACTATACTATGACTTTTTTTCATACAATTTTCGACATTCTATACTATGACTTTTTTTTCATAAAATCTTCGACATGCTATACTATGACTTTTTTTCAAGAAATTTTCGACATGCTATACTATGACTTTTTTTTCATACAATTTTCGACATACTATACTATGACTTTTTTTACATACAATTTTCGACATACTATACTATGACTTTTTTTTCAAGAAATTTTCGACATAATATACTATGACTTTTTTTTCATAACATTTTCGACATACTATACTATAACTTTTTTATTTAATAACCTTTTTGACATGCTATTACTATGACTTTTTTTTCATAACATTTTCGACATATTATTCTGACTTTTTTTTCATAAAATTTTCGACATACTATACTATGACATTTTTTACATAACATTTTCGACATACTATACTATGACTTTTTCGACATACTATACTATGACTTTTTTTTCAAGAAATTTTCGACACACTATACTATGACTTTTTTTTCAATAAATTTTCGACATACTATACTATGACTTTTTTTTAAGAAATTTTCGACATACTATACTATGACTTTTTTTTCATGAAATTTTCAACATACTATACTATGACTTTTTTTTCAAGAAATTTTCGACATACTATACTATGAATTTTTTTATTTAATAACCTTTTTGACATACTATACTATGACTTTTTTTTCATAAAATTTTCGACATACTATTCTATGACTTTTTTTTCAAGAAATTTTCGACATACTATACTATGACTTTTTTTTCATAACATTTTCGACATGCTATACTATGACTTTTTTTTCATAAAATTTTCGACATGCTATACTATGACTTTTTTTACATAACATTTTCGACATACTATTCTATGACTTTTTTTTCATAAAACTTTCGACATGCTATACTATGACATTTTTTCATAATATTTTCGACATACTATACTATGACTTGTTTTTCAAGAAATTTTCGACATACTATACTATGACTTTTTTTTCATAACATTTTCGACATACTATTCTATGACTTTTTTTCATAAAACTTTCGACATGCTATTCTATGACTTTTTTTCATAAAACTTTCGACATGCTATTCTATGACATTTTTTCATACAATTTTCGACATACTATACTATGACTTTTTTTACATAACATTTTCGACATACTATACTATGACTTTATCGACATACTATACTATGACTTTTTTTACAAGAAATTTTCGACATACTATACTATGACTATTTTTACATAACATTTTCGACATACTATACTATGACTTTTTTTCATACAATTTTCGACATACTATACTATGACTTTTTTTTCAAGAAATCTTCGACATACTATACTATGACTTTTTTTTCATAACATTTTCGACATACTATACTATGACTTTTTTTCAAGAAATTTTAGACATGCTATACTAAGACTTTTTTTTCATAACATTTTCGACATACTATACTATGACTTTTTTTTCATAACATTTTCGACATACTATACTATGACTTTTTTTTCAACAAATTTTAGACATGCTATACTAAGACTTTTTTTTCATAACATTTTCGACATACTATACTAAGACTTTTTTTTCATAACATTTTCGACATACTATACTATGACTTTTTTTTCATAACATTTTCGACATACTATACTATGACTTTTTTTCAAGAAATTTTCGACATGCTATACTATGACTTTTTTTTCATACAATTTTCGACATACTATACTATGACTTTTTTTTCAAGAAATTTTCGACATACTATACTATGACTTTTTTTTCATAACATTTTCGACATACTATACTATGACTTTTTTTTCAAGAAATTTTCGACATGCTATACTATGACTTTTTTTACATACAATTTTAGACATACTATACTATGACTTTTTTTACATACAATTTTAGACATACTATACTATGACTTTTTTTCATACAATTTTCGACATTCTATACTATGACTTTTTTTCATAAAATCTTCGACATGCTATACTATGACTTTTTTTCAAGAAATTTTCGACATGCTATACTATGACTTTTTTTTCATACAATTTTCGACATACTATACTATGACTTTTTTTTCATACAATTTTCGACATACTATACTATGACTTTTTTTTCAAGAAATTTTCGACATACTATACTATGACTTTTTTTTCAAGAAATTTTCGACATGCTATACTATGACTTTTTTTTCATACAATTTTCGACATACTATACTATGACTTTTTTTTCAAGAAATTTTCGACATACCATAATATGACTTTTTTTTCAAGAAATTTTCGACATACTATACTATGACTTTTTTTCAAGAAATTTTCGACATACTATACTATGACTTTTTTTTCAAGAAATTTTAGACATGCTATACTAAGACTTTTTTTTCATAACATTTTCGACATACTATACTAAGACTTTTTTTTCATAACATTTTCGACATACTATACTATGACTTTTTTTTCATAACATTTTCGACATACTATACTATGACTTTTTTTCAAGAAATTTTCGACATGCTATACTATGACTTTTTTTTCATACAATTTTAGACATACTATACTATGACTTTTTTTACATACAATTTTCGACATACTATACTATGACTTTTTTTCATACAATTTTCGACATTCTATACTATGACTTTTTTTTCATAAAATCTTCGACATGCTATACTATGACTTTTTTTCAAGAAATTTTCGACATGCTATACTATGACTTTTTTTTCATACAATTTTCGACATACTATACTATGACTTTTTTTTCATACAATTTTCGACATACTATACTATGACTTTTTTTTCAAGAAATTTTCGACATACTATACTATGACTTTTTTTTCAAGAAATTTTCGACATGCTATACTATGACTTTTTTTTCATACAATTTTCGACATACTATACTATGACTTTTTTTTCAAGAAATTTTCGACATACCATAATATGACTTTTTTTTCAAGAAATTTTCGACATACTATACTATGACTTTTTTTCAAGAAATTTTCGACATACTATACTATGACTTTTTTTTCATAACATTTTCGACATACTATACTATGACTTTTTTTCAAGAAATTTTCGACATACTATACTATGACTTTTTTTTCATAAAATCTTCGACATGCTATACTATGACTTTTTTTCAAGAAATTTTCGACATGCTATACTATGACTTTTTTTTCATACAATTTTCGACATACTATACTATGACTTTTTTTACATACAATTTTCGACATACTATACTATGACTTTTTTTTCAAGAAATTTTCGACATAATATACTATGACTTTTTTTTCATAACATTTTCGACATACTATTCTATGACTTTTTTTTCTTAAAATTTTCGACATACTATACTATGACTTTTTTTTCAAGAAATTTTCGACATACTATACTATGACTTTTTTTTCATAACATTTTCGACATACTATACTATAACTTTTTTATTTAATAACCTTTTTGACATGCTATTACTATGACTTTTTTTTCATAACATTTTCGACATATTATTCTGACTTTTTTTTCATAAAATTTTCGACATACTATACTATGACATTTTTTTACATAACATTTTCGACATACTATACTATGACTTTTTCGACATACTATACTATGACTTTTTTTTCAAGAAATTTTCGACACACTATACTATGACTTTTTTTTCAATAAATTTTCGACATACTATACTATGACTTTTTTTTAAGAAATTTTCGACATACTATACTATGACTTTTTTTTCATGAAATTTTCAACATACTATACTATGACTTTTTTTTCAAGAAATTTTCGACATACTATACTATGAATTTTTTTATTTAATAACCTTTTTGACATGCTATTCTATGACTTTTTTTTCATAAAATTTTCGACATACTATACTATGACTTTTTTTTCCAGAAATTTTCGACATACTATACTATGACTTTTTTTCAAGAAATTTTCGACATACTATACTATGACTTTTTTTACATAACATTTTCGACATACTATCCTATGACTTTTTCGACATACTATACTATGACTTTTTTTTCCAGAAATTTTCGACATACTATACTATGATTTTTTTTCAAGAAATTTTCGACATACTATACTATGACTTTTTTTTCAAGAAATTTTCGACATACTATACTATGACTTTTTTTCATAACATTTTCGACATACTATACTATGACTTTTTTTTCAAGAAATTTTCGAAATACTATACTATGACTTTTTTTACATAACATTTTCGACATACTATACTATGACTTTTTTTCAAGAAATTTTCGACATACTATACTATGACTTTTTTATTTAATAACCTTTTTGACATGCTATACTATGACTTTTTTTTCATAACATTTTCGACATACTATACTATGACTTTTTTTTCAAGAAATTTTCGACATACTATACTATGACTTTTTTTCAAGAAATTTTCGACACACTATACTATGACTTTTTTTTACATAACATTTTCGACATACTATACTATGACTTTTTTTCAAGAAATTTTCGACATACTATACTATGACTTTTTTTACATAACATTTTCGACATACTATACTATGACTTTTTTTCATACAATTTTCGACATACTATATTATGACTTTTTTTTCAAGAAATTTTCGACATACTATACTATGACTTTTTTTTCATAACATTTTCGACATACTATTCTAAGACTTTTTTTCATAAAATTTTCGACATACTATACTATGACTTTTTTTTCAAGAAATTTTCGACATACTATACTATGAATTTTTTTTCAAGAAATTTTCTATATACTATTCTATGACTTTTTTTTCATATAATTTTCGACATACTATACTATGACTTTTTTTTCAAGAAATTTTCGACATACTATACTATGAATTTTTTTTCAAGAAATTTTCTATATACTATTCTATGACTTTTTTTTCATATAATTTTCGACATACTATACTATGAATTTTTTTTCAAGAAATTTTCTATATACTATTCTATGACTTTTTTTCATATAATTTTCGACATACTATACTATGACTTTTTTTTCAAGAAATTTTCGACATACTATACTATGACTTTTTTATTTAATAACCTTTTTGACATGCTATACTATGACTTTTTTTTCATAACATTTTCGACATACTATTCTATGACTTTTTTTTCATAAAATTTTCGACATACCATACTGTGACTTTTTTTCAAGAAATTTTAGACATGCTATACTATGACTTTTTTTTCATAACATTTTCGACATACTATACTATGACTTTTTTTTCAATAAATTTTCGACATACTATACTATGACTTTTTTTTAAGAAATTTTCGACATACTATACTATGACTTTTTTTTCAAGAAATTTTCGACATACTATACTATGACTTTTTTATTTAATAACCTTTTTGACATGCTATACTATGACTTTTTTTTCATAACATTTTCGACATACTATTCTATGACTTTTTTTTCATAAAATTTTCGACATACCATACTGTGACTTTTTTTCAAGAAATTTTAGACATGCTATACTATGACTTTTTTTACATAACATTTTCGACTTACTATACTATGACTTTTTTTTCATAAAATTTTCGACATACTATACTATGACTTTATTTTCAAGAAATTTTCGACATACTATACTATGACTTTTTTATTTAATAACCTTTTTGACATGCTATACTATGACTTTTTTTTCATAACATTTTCGACATACTATACTATGACTTTTTTTTCAAGAAATCTTCGACATACTATTCTATGACTTTTTTTTCATAAAATTTTCGACATACTATACTATGACTTTTTTTTCAAGAAATTTTCGACATACTATACTATAACTTTTTTTACATAATATTTTCGACATACTATACTCTGACTTTTTCGACATACTATACTATGACTTTTTTTTCAAGAAATTTTCGACATACTATACTATGACTTTTTTTCAAGAAATTTTCGACATACAATACTATGACTTTTTTTACATAACATTTTCGACATACTATACTATGACTTTGTTTTCAAGAAATTTTCGACATACTATACTATGACTTTTTTTACATAATATTTTCGACATACTATACTCTGACTTTTTCGACATACTATACTATGACTTTTTTTTCAAGAAATTTTCGACATACTATACTATGACTTTTTTTACATAATATTTTCGACATACTATACTCTGACTTTTTCGACATACTATACTATGACTTTTTTTTCAAGAAATTTTCGACATACTATACTATGACTTTTTTTCAAGAAATTTTCGACATACAATACTATGACTTTTTTTACATAACATTTTCGACATACTATACTATGACTTTGTTTTCAAGAAATTTTCGACATACTATACTATGACTTTTTTTACATAATATTTTCGACATACTATACTCTGACTTTTTCGACATACTATACTATGACTTTTTTTTCAAGAAATTTTCGACACACTATACTATGACTTTTTTTACATAAAATTTTCGACATACTATACTATGACTTTTTTTCATACAATTTTCGACATACTATACTATGACTTTTTTTTGAAGAAATTTTCGACATACCATACTGTGACTTTTTTTCAAAAAATTTTCGACACACTATACTATGACTTTTTTTTCAAGAAATTTTCGACATACTATACTATGACTTTTTTTTGAAGAAATTTTCGACATACCATACTGTGACTTTTTTTCAAAAAATTTTCGACACACTATACTATGACTTTTTTTTCAAGAAATTTTCGACATACTATACTATGACTTTTTTTTCATAACATTTTCGACATACTCTACTATGACTTTTTTTTCATAACATTTTCGACATACTATACTATGACTTTTTCGACATACTCTACTATGACTTTTTTTACATAACATTTTCGACATACTATACTATGACTTTTTTTCATACAATTTTCGACATACTATACTATGACTTTTTTTTCATAACATTTTCGACATACTATACTATGACTTTTTTTTCAAGAAATCTTCGACATACTATACTATGACTTTTTTTTCATAACATTTTCGACATTCTATACTATGACTTTTTTTTCAAGAAATCTTCGACATACTATTCTATGACTTTTTTTTCATAAAATATTCGACATACTATACTATGACTTTTTTTTCAAGAAATTTTCGACATACTATACTATGACTTTTTTATTTAATAACCTTTTTGACATGCTATACTATGACTTTTTTTTCATAAAATTTTCGACATACTATACTATGAATTTTTTTTCAAGAAATCTTCGACATACTATACTATGACTTTTTTTTCATAACATTTTCGACATTCTATACTATGACTTTTTTTTCAAGAAATCTTCGACATACTATTCTATGACTTTTTTTTCATAAAATATTCGACATACTATACTATGACTTTTTTTTCAAGAAATTTTCGACATACTATACTATGACTTTTTTTATTTAATAACCTTTTTGACATGCTATACTATGACTTTTTTTTCATAAAATTTTCGACATACTATACTATGAATTTTTTTTCAAGAAATTTTCGATATACTATTCTATGACTTTTTTTTCATATAATGTTCGACATACTATACTATGACTTTTTTTTCATAAAATTTTCGACATACCATACTGTGACTTTTTTTCAAGCAATTTTAGACATGCTATACTATGACTTTTTTTTCATAACATTTTCGACATATTATACTATGACTTTTTTTACATAACATTTTCGACATACTATACTATGACTTTTTTTTCAAGAAATTTTCGACACACTATACTATGACTTTTTTTTCAAGAAATTTTCGACATACTATACTATGACTTTTTTTACATAATATTTTCGACATACTATACTCTGACTTTTTCGACATACTATACTATGACTTTTTTTTCAAGAAATTTTCGACATACCATACTGTGACTTTTTTTCAAGAAATTTTAGACATGCTATACTATGACTTTTTTTTATAACATTTTCGACATATTATACTATGACTTTTTTTACATAACATTTTCGACATACTATACTATGAATTTTTTTTCAAGAAATTTTCGATATACTATTCTATGACTTTTTTTTCATATAATGTTCGACATACTATACTATGACTTTTTTTTCAAGAAATTTTCGACATACTATACTATGACTTTTTTTACATAATATTTTCGACATACTATACTCTGACTTTTTCGACATACTATACTATGACTTTTTTTTCAAGAAATTTTCGACATACTATACTATGACTTTTTTTACATAACATTTTCGACATACTATACTGTGACTTTTTTTTCATAACATTTTCGACATACTATACTATGACTTTTTTTCAAGAAATTTTCGACATACTATACTATGACTTTTTTTACATAACATTTTCGACATACTATACTGTGACTTTTTTTTCATAACATTTTCGACATACTATACTATGACTTTTTTTCAAGAAATTTTCGACATACTATACTATGACTTTTTTTCATACATTTTTCGACATACTATACTATGACTTTTTTTTCAAGAAATTTTCGACATACTATACTATGACTTTTTTTTCATAAAATTTTCGACATACTATACTATGACTTTTTTTTCAAGAAATTTTCGACATACCATACTGTGACTTTTTTTTCATAAAACTTTCGACATGCTATACTATGACTTTTAAAAAGAAAATCGCCATACTATACTATGACGTTGTTGTAGTGATGTTATTGTGTTCCCAGATCTCAGCAGATACTATGATGAGTACAAAGTTATCAAAACTGGTCTAAAAGACTACCACAATTGTCCTTTAACTGAAGTGTTTCTCAGCATTGAATCCTGAGCTTCTAACAGAAACAAACCCTTCACAGTACATAGATTTAGAATCACTGAAGAGTCTAATCCATCTGCTCAGTGTATACTCAGTGTTTCAGCTGGATGCTGGTTTCACACTGCGGCTCAGGGCTGGTCAGCCTTGTTTCTGTATCCTTTAACACTATTTCTTATCGATGTGAAGGTTTCACCATCAATAAACCTTTAGTTTAGTGTTTTTAGGTAGAGTGGAGCCTGTGGCAGCGGCCCATACCTCTCCATTAGCTGGCTGTTGAGAACGTGGTGAGGAGGACAGGTAGAGGCCGACGGCTGCAGATATGGGTCAGCTCTGATGGATGGCAGCTGGACTCCGCTGCTATTAATGGAAACATCTGGACGCCCTGCAGATATCTATAAACAATAGACACAGATTGGAGTCAGAATAAATAATGATGCACAGCTCCTGATTATGGATCCAGAATAACTTCAGATATCAAACATCAGAAAAGTACATTTACTGCAGTGACATCATCAGCCCAGAGGATGATGAAGACAGGTGAGCTCCGTTCACAAACTGCATGCAGTAAATCAGAGAACCGAGCAGTATATAAGGTAATCCTTCCTCATTTTAAAGGGTCTCTTCTTTCACATAGTTTGGGTTTTATGTATCCAACCCAACATACAATGGAGATAATTTAGTTTGTGTGTTGATAAATGACAAAGTTCTAAGTTACTAAACTATACCACATAGGAATATTATAGGAATACCATACAGGTCTTAAGGTTGGTATTCTTCTTTAAAAACATTTTTTTGTTGTATTTGTTGAAATCCTCATTGCATCCTTCGGGATGCAATCAATAAATGAAATGCTCTGACAAAAAAACAGAAAACAATCTGCTACCTGGCAGTCATGTTAATGGTGCTTTCTTGTTCTCTTCTAAGGTATTAAACCTCAGTGAGTACAAGTCAGCAACTCAAGTCAACCCTGAGGAGCTGCTCTTTGAGACACTCAAGGGCTCTGTCAGTTACATACAGCGCCATACAAGAAGTGTGAAGCTTGAATCTTTACTGAAGAAATGTAAGAATTCAACTTATTGATGGACATGAAATATGACAGCATGGTGCACAGGATCATACTGCATGTCCAAGGTGCTGCAGTTCAGGCTTGTTGTGCCATCTGCTGGTGAATGAGTTAACAGAAAGTTAACTTCCTCCTCCTCTGTTCAGTTGATCATGTTGATAATGTTTCCTTCATGGTGGTTTTCAGCCTGACTCAGTGAGGTGCTGCTGTCCACACAAACATGTGATCAAGTCATATTTCTTTTATCAAGATGAAGAAAGGAAGATCAGGCAGAAATGTGTCATGTGTCACTTTGAAGTTGTTCCACTCACTCATGGTTCCACAGAGGAACCCACACAACAAGGAAGAGACCTGACGCATGCTGCATTCAAGGCCTATAGGAAACAAAACAAAACAATGTCCTCACTTCAGCTTCATCTGGTATTCACTGCCAGAGCACACAGAGAGTATGTGCTGATATAGATCTGTTATGTGTAAGGCTATCACAATGTGGACCAAGTTAACAACTATGATCACTGAAGCACCTAGTAAGGCAAGTTTTAAAAGAATTACTAAAAAATCACATTAAAAATGAGCCTGGTGGCCAACCTGAACAAACACGAGGGATCGCAGGACGATTTGAGTTTTTTTTTATTATTATTTTCGGCAGTTTTTGTTTGTGTGTTTTTCTTCTTTTATTTTATTTTCTATTCTTTTTATTTTTATTTTTTTTTAATTTTATTTGTCTTGAACATATTTTTGTTGTGTGTGTTTTTAAATGTGTTATATGTATTGTTATATGTTGTGTTTTTATTGTGTGTTTTTTTAAATGTGTTATATGTATTGTTATATGTTATGTTTTTATTGTGTGTTTTTTTAAATGTGTTATATGTATTGTTATATGTTGTGTTTTTGTTGTGTGTGTTTTTAAATGTGTTATATGTATTGTTATATGTTGTGTTTTTATTGTGTGTTTTTTTAAATGTGTTATATGTATTGTTATATGTTATGTTTTTATTGTGTGTTTTTTTAAATGTGTTATATGTATTGTTATATGTTATGTTTTTATTGTGTGTTTTTTTAAATGTGTTATATGTATTGTTATATGTTATGTTTTTATTGTGTGTTTTTTTAAATGTGTTATATGTATTGTTGTATGTTATGTTTTTATTGTGTGGGTTAGGGTTCTATATATAAAGCGTCTTGAGATAACTTCTGTTATGATTTGTTAATAAATTGAATTGAATTGAATATACAGAAATATGAATTAATTACTGATATAATGATCAAAATATAAATTAATTACCAATCCAGAATACCAATTCATTACTTATAAATGTAGCTTAATCAAAATACAGATTCATTACTTACATATTTATCTTAATCATTTTGACTAGTTGTTATCTTGCTCTATCTATGCACATATTAGTATTTATAATATACAATACTCACTCAAATTAAAATGTCATTACACTACAAGCCTATTATTTGCTGTATTTGTGGATTCATGTCCTTTTATGCAATAAATCATCATGAGCAGGTAGAGCTGTATATTCCCAGGTGACCTGAAGGCATCAGTGCGTGAGTTCCAGTAAACAGAGAGCAGGTAGTTTACAGAGAGAACAGGAAGTTATTCATTAATAACCTCTCCTCGGCTCGGTTCAGCTCTCTCACCCTGTTCTCTCTTTAGTTTAGTGGTTTAATCTCAGTCTGAATATATAGTTTAATGGCAGAAGCTTTACCTGAGAGCATTCTTCCTCCACAATGAGTCTGCTTCGACTAGTTTGGGTCTTATTGTTTCTGTTTGTGTCGGTGACGTCTGCTCTGACGGTTCTATCATCATCAAAGCCTCTCACCTGCCCACAACAGGTAAGGTCCACAGGTAACACACTCAACACAGGCAGCACACTCAACACAGGTAACGCAGGTAAGATCCACAGGTAACACACTCACCTGCTCACAACAGGTAAGATCCACAGGTAACACACTCAACACAGGTAACGCAGGTAAGATCCACAGGTAACACACTCACCTGCTCACAACAGGTAAGGTCCACAGGTAACACACTCAACACAGGCAGCACACTCAACACAGGTAACGCAGGTAAGATCCACAGGTAACACACTCACCTGCTCACAACAGGTAAGAAACACAGGTAGCCTTGTTATTATCATGTGTTTATAACTATGTAGTGAAACAAACACTGCTGGTTGTTGGGTATGTTTATTATGGTTTATCATAGTGTAATAATAATTATAACATTTTCTTTTTCATGATCAATAATGAATTAAACAGTAACTCTACAGTGATCAATACTCACAATACATCCATCTGCTGCTCACCCCAAAACACAAACACACCACAGCTGACCACAGATAAGATTATTCTAAAACATTATGGATAAATAAAGTTAAAATTATACACAATACAGAGAAAATATCTGTAATACACCTTATTACTAACAGAACAAGTAGGTGGAGAGATGAAGGAAATAGAAACATTGGTGGATAGGATAGGAAAAGAAAATTAAATAAATATAAAGAAAATGTAATGTAAATAAAAACAACACTACTACTAATTATATATAAATATATAATCATATATATATATATATATATGATTATATATTATATATTATAAATATAAAATATAAAAGATAAAATATTCCTTTATCAGTCCCACAGTGGGACAATTTGCAGTGTACCCCACTTTTCCATATATTATATTAATAATAATAATAATAATAATATAATATATATATTATATTAATAATAATATAATATAATAATATATATATATATTATATTAATAATAATAATAATAATAATAATATAATATATATATATATTATATTAATAATAATATAATAATAATATTATATATATATATATATATATATATATACAGTATATATATACATAATGAAAAATAAATAAATAAATAAGCTACTCAGAGATTACTGTACTGTAGTGGGTTTCTCTGAAAGGGGCGCCACACCGTGTAAAAGGAGTATTATAAGGAGTATAACAGATATTCTCTAGATCCATACAGGACATAATGTCTGTAATGTGAGAGCAGAATCCTTCCTCCTCAGTGAGATACTGGAGCTCGTCCAGCTGGTAGAGAAGAAACAACCAACAAGTTCAGTTTTGCTTTTGACTAATCCGAGTCTGGGCCGACGCCAGAGATCCAGAGATCCAGAGATGGTGATGAAGGATTCCTGAAATAGTTTGAAAGGACTGATGTCCAAAACTAAAGATGGACATGCATAGCTTATATAACTTATTCAGATTGAATCTTTTGTCACCGTACGGTCATTATAGAGAGATATGACCGCATATGCATGCCACGATTAATAAATATACATCAGCTCTGTTTCTGATTAAAAGAAGATACGGAGACGTGACTTCCTGTAACATATTTAGTTCTTACTTAGTGTTACATGAGTTGTAAGAAACTGGTGCAAAGATGCCGTTTCATTGAGATTTAAAAGCTCGTAACTCATCTATTTGACCTTTTGACCCTAAATCAGCTAACCATTTACAGCCTGACGATGCTTTAACAAGGAAGTCTGGAGAAAATAAGTTGCTGTTCTGGAAAGCCCTTTGTGAACTTGGTGAAATGTTAATGTCAAATTAGTAGATATTAATCATTTCTAATGTCTTCTGTGTCTCTCCAGTCTCAGGGTTTGGGCTGCAGCGTCTCCACAAGTGAGTGCATTGAACTCTTTACCTTATTCCTTCTATTGTCACTCATGTCCTTGTTACGCTCAGTTTTTATTCTAACGTTCACACATTCCAGCTTCTGAAGGATTATAATATTATTATTAAGACACATTTAGTCAGAAATATTAGGTACATATTCTATCTTCAAGTATGAACTTTGATGTTCTCCCCAAACTAACTCAGTGTGCAGTACTTTCTCACATTTAAATGAAGACGTGAGTGAATCCGATGTGATGTCAGGGTGTCTGTCTGTGTGCAGGTAACTGTATGGACAGTAACTGGCTGGATGTGAATGAGTACACTCCCAGCAGTCCAGAGGGGCTGCAGGTGTCTGTGGACACCAGGCGGGACGAGACGGGACACCTGCACCCTGTTCTGGTCGCTAACTGGAGGATAAAGGACGAAGGTGAGTCGGTCTGCCGTCAGGAGGAGAAGACGTTTAGTCTTTATTACAGTTCAGATGACGACTTTAGTTTGATGTGATGTGGTGAAGACAGGAAGTGACCTCTGACCTCTGTGTTTCTCCTCAGGCAGTATCCGCTCCCTGACAGCCACCGAGCTTCATGTTCTGGTGACGTCCACCAACCAGAACATGTGCGTCCGATATTCGTTCAAAGCCAATCTCCCGATGAGAAGTCCATCAGGGGAAAAGGTGAGGACTTATAGTGACATCATCAGATGTCACGGCCGTTATATACATCAGACCAGCAACAGGCTCTCACGGCCACGCAGCCTTCTGGAGGAAAACAGTCCCGTGTCTCTCAAAGACGGGAACAGACGAAGACAGAAGAAGTTGAGACATGTCTCCAAACTTCTACTTTAAACACACATTTGATAAAGTGTCAAAAGACATCATTCAGTGTAAAGTGCCCTATCCTAGTTTTTTAATTTTACCCAAAATACACGAACAATAAAATATACATAAATCATATTTAATAGGAGCCTAATCCCAGTCTTTGTAGGTGCATGCTCAGCAACCTGCGTCTCTTCAGCTCCTCTCCAGTGGATCCCTGGGGATCTTTAAACATGGAAATGAATAACTGTTTTTTGTTTACGTTTTCATTTTTAATTATCATTGTTGTAGGTCTCTGGTACGACGGTACGACGGAGTATTAGGGTCACATAGAGGAGAAAAAAATTAATCTGAGATTTAGAGAATAAAGTCATAATATTATAAAGTAGTGATCTTACATGTTATTTAACTTTTTTCTCGTAAAGTTATGACTTTATTCTCGTAATATTACGACGTTTTTTCTTGTTAAGTTACGACTTTATTCTCAAAATATTACGACTTTTTTCTCATAATATTGTGACTTTATTGTGTAAATCTCAGATGTGTTTTCCCTCACTGTGGCCCTAATACTCCGTAGTACATTGTCTCTTTGGCCCTCACTGCATTAGACTTATATACTATATACTGAGACTATAAACTGTGTTACCTTCATCACAATGACCACATGTTTTGCCTAAAATGGCTCTTTTGATAGTAAAGGTTGCTGACCCCTGCTTAAGGGGGACACTCGTGGCTGCTTCAGTGTCGGTCTGGAGACTTTTCTCTTCTACTCTTCTACTTCAGTGTAGATGAAACGTGCGGCTGTATTATAACAGAAAATATAAATATCAGACACTCACACTGGCAGATACTCAATATTAAATGCAGCAGATGGAGATCAGAGAGGGAAAAAAACAACTGTTGCCTATCTTCAACGCTGTTAAAACCGTCAACAGCAAAGTAGAATCTTCTGACAGACGATATCATTTTGTGTTTTCAGTGGTCGTTCTCGGCTAACATGCTGGTGGTGGAGCCGGGTCAGATGTACCGGGTCTCTGTCTTCAACATCCCCAAACCAGAGCTGGGCCACAGCAACTATGACGTCAGCACCGACCTCACCGTTCCTGGTGAGTTGAAGTCAAAATCCACCAGGAACTGTTTCTATATTTCTGTCTGTTTACACTGTTTTATTTTAAGATTATTCTCTAAACTCAAAAGAACCGTGTGTTTTGGTGAAATAAACAAACTGGGGAGAGTTTGTGCATCTTGGTGTCGTCTTCACTCTGCAGAACTTTGAGGTCTCTTGACTTGACTTTGATGAAATTCTCTGTTTTCCTCAGATTGTCCAGATCCCAAAATGCAGATGACCCAGTTCTGCATCGAGAGAGGTGAAGCCCCGACGTTCTGAAGCCCAGTAAAGAGTGAGTCAGTACATCATACGGACCACTTCTGACATGCCGTCTTGTTGCTTGTACTGCAGGAAGTCTGTGGCAGCCCAACATCAGTCTGGCTCAGATTGGAAGATCAGCGCTGGCTGTCAGCTTCACTCCCGACGCCCTCTGTGACGAGTACCTGGTCATCGTCAGCTGCTCGGCCATCAGACACGTAGACCCGACGTACAAGGTAAGGTATCAACGCCTCTGTATCTGAGGAAGATAAACCCATTTCCCTTCTCAGTGATTTGACCCAGAACATTACTGCATGTGCTCGTTACAACTTCCTGTGTTCTGTACCTTAGCCTAGTTTTTACCCCACTTTAGTTCCTTTATGTCACAACAGGAAACTGTCCTGCCTCTCTGTGCAGTGTGTGTGTGTCTCCTGACTGTAGAAGAAGATGCTCATTATATTTACAAACCACTTAAATGTCCAGTATGTGTCCTCACAGAGACATGAGCTGCAGTTCATTAGTCTCCTCTGTCCTTTCTTTTGACTGCTGTCTACCTACTCATGTCCTATTTAAACTGTCTTTACCAGTAACTCTAACAAAGTTACTACAAAAGACAGAATGAGGGTAAACTACAGACCAAGCTGGAGTATTGTGTTTTACTGAGAGGTGTTTCTGTTACAGTATAAAGTCTAGTTCAGGGGTCAGCAGCCTTTACTATCAAAAGAGACATGTAAGGCAAAAATAAATCTGTCTGGAGCATCAAAACATGTGATCATTGTGATGAAGCTAACACAGTTTATAGTCTCAGTATATAGTATATCAGTCTAATGCAGTGAGGGCCAAAGAGACAATGTACTACGGAGTATTAGGACCACATTGAGGGAAAAAACATCTGAGATTTACACAATAAAGTCATAACTTTACGAGAAAAAAGTTGTAATATTACGAGAATAAAGTCATAACTTAACGAAAACAAAAGTCGTAATATTACGAGAATAAAGTCGTAACTTAACAAGAAAAAACATCGTAATATTACGAGAATAAAGTCATAACTTTACGAGAAAAAAAACGTAATATAACGAGAATAAAATTATCACTTTACGAAAAAAAATAATGAAATAACACGTTAAATTACTACTTTATAATATTATGACTTTATTCTCTAAATTTCAGATTTATTAAATCTGTTCAGTTAATATTCTTAGAAAATCTCAGAATTTACAAGAAAAAACATTTAAATTTCTCTGAGATTAAAAGAACATTATTTATATAATATTAATTTTCAGAAAAGAAAACAGAAAGAACGGATGAAAGAAAACGCTTATATGTATCTTTCAGGACCTTCGCCTCGCTCAGAGGCCGTCCATAATAACCGTAATAACACCACTAAAGATGTATTGTGACTTTAATCTCACAGAATATTCTATTTTTTTTCTCGTAAATCTCCTGTTCACTGCTCTTAAACGCCTCAATGATAAAACTATTCTGTCTTCTCCAGGCTAACCGGACGACCCTGAACGCATCATTCAGCCTGGATAAATGGCCGAGATCTTGCTGCCTGTTTGACGCCGAGGTAAATCTGAGCTGCTGAGTGACGTTACTAAACTTTACTCTGTGATCACGTTGGTTAACATGTCGACCTTCTTCCCTGCAGATCAAACCTCTTTTCCCTCAATGTGGACAGGACTGCACCCGTCGGAAGAAGACTCTGGATATCTGTGCTGCTCCGGTGGAAGGTATGGAATATACCGATATCACGGTTAATGAGTACGAGAGTGACTGGATGTTCTATCTGTTCTACTGACTCACCGAAACACAACCAGATAAGATAAGATAAGACATGATATCTATCCATCTATTGATCCCGGAGGGGAAATTTGGTACAGATAAAAAACAAAGCTAAAAACAAAGCCGGAGCCAAAGCCATAAAAAAAATACTTTTTTTAACTGCAGCTTTTAAACAACACGAATGCTGATCAGTGAACTGTGTTCTGGTTTCCACAGAAAAGCGAACCGATGCCCCCGACGTCCCCGTGTACACATTCGTCGTCCTGGGAGTGGCGTTTACGTGCGTCGTGATGTCACTTACTATGTACATCCTCTGCCGGAAGCCAGGTGAGTCACAATATATTATTTATTTATCTATTGAGTTCCAACTTCAATCTAATCTAATAACTCTTAACCTGCTGATGATGTGCTGTCGTGCACTTTCAGGTAAACCCGGAGCTCCTGAAGCGCCTGTGAAAGGTGACGTAGCGTGGAAGCAGCAGCTTAAACAACCCCCCAAAGTGCTGGTGATCTACTCCCAGGACCACCACCTCTACCGGGACGTGGTGCTGAAGCTCTGCGCCTTCCTCCAGGCCAAGTGTGGCACCGAGGTGCTGGTGGACCTGTTGGACTCCGCCTCGGTCGGCATGGTGGGGCGCCTCCGCTGGCTCGAGTGGCAACGACAAGAGCTCAAAAACCCGTCCGACAAAATCCTGGTGCTGTGCTCGCAGGGCGTCCAGGCCAAGTGGAGGGCCATGTGCGGTCAAGGTCGGGTGACCCTGAGGGAGGACGTGCTCTCTCCGACCGACGACATGCTCACTCCCTTCCTCAACCTCTTCCTGCCGGACATGCACCAGGCGGGCATGCGGGGCAAGTACATGGTGGCTTACTTCGATGACATCTGCAGGGAGCGAGACGTGCCGTCGGTTTTTGACATCGGGGTCAAATACAAGCTGATGAAGCATTTCGAAGAGCTGTACTTCCGCATCCTGGACATGGAGAAGTACCAGCTGGGTCAGGTCAACCACATCAAGGGCATCGGCGGGGACGAATACTTCGACTGTCCCTCGGGTAGAGCCCTGAAGAACGCCATAGAAACCTTTCAGGCCCACCAGTTGGACAATCCTGACTGGTTTGAGAGGGAGTGTGTGGACAGCGAGGAGGAGGTCCGGGCGGAGGCGAACCTGCTCATCGACCAGCTGCACATCCCTCCGGTCCTGGAGTGGGTTCCTCTAATCCGAGACGGCCGTCCCGTCTACGTCAACGAGGTCGAAATCAACGAAAACGACGACAGCGTTCATGTCCTGACACCTGAACTGAACCCGGAGAGCCAGCTGTCATCGGTGGCAGAACTCACGCCGCTGGTGAACCCCGAGGGCAGACGTCCGTATCTGTCAGACCTGGACGAGGTGTGGACGGATCACGTGTATCCTCACAGCCCCAGACCAGAATCCGTCTACATGGTTGAGCCCGTTTTGAACAACGTGCCGCCACCGAGACAGAACTGGCTCTCCGTCCAGGCAGAACCCTTCGGTCAAACTCCCACCGAGGACGAGGAAGAGGATTCCCTGCTCCCTATGAGCCAACCCTCCGCTCGTTGGGACCCGAGAATCCCGGCGCTGCACGACTCTCTGGATTCAAACCCTCGAGAACCCTCGTGTGCCGGCATGCAGAGTGAATACTTCCCTCCGTCTGAAATGGGCCGGTCTCAGCCTGTAGAGATGGAGGAGGAAGAGGAGGAGGAGGAGGAGGAGGAGGTTCTGGAGCCCGGTGGAAAGGGTCCAAGCAGCGGATCTGATCAAGGCTACATCTCCAAGATGTCCTCCCAGAATGAAGCCCCTTTCACAGAGGATCCTCTGGCGGCTCTGAGGAGACTGCAGGAGCAGCTCTTTCTGGATACTCTGACGTAGAGTATCGCAGTCCAAAGTACTGAACCTCCACTCTTTAACCCACCGGTGTAGGAGGGTGTAAGAGCTCCAAACACACTTCTGTGTGGGGTTTATATGTTACATATCCAATGTGTGTTGATGATTCTTCTGAATATAATAATCCATATGTTATTAATATGTTGTTTGATCAAATCAGACGAAGATGATAAAGCCTTCATAGAACAAAGAAGTAGACACAGTGACTGTACGTGTGAATGTGTGTGTATTCGGTGAACAAGGGTTGTTTGAATGTGCCGTGTATGACTATATCAGCCTTCTCTCAGCTGCGTCACCGTCTCCGACGGCGTGAAACGGATTCAAGAGGAAGTCAAAAAATAAATATGAAAACATAAATCAAAGCGGTAAACACCCACAGCATACATCCAGATGTCCTTCCTGCATCTGTCAGTTTAAACTGAGTTGTTTTTAGTCTGATTATGATTTAAACTTCTTCATATGTGTGTGATATTATCATACGATCTGCTCACTGAACTCTGATTGGTCAGTAGGAGGTGCTTTTATACGAGTTGATCTCTTATCTGGAACATAACCTGCTCCAGAGCAGGTCAGCTGTTCAGTATCAGTTACCATGGCGATCTACCAAGCATCAGTTACCATGGTGATCTACCCAGCATCAGTTACCATGGTGATCTACCCCGGTAAGAAGTGATCCACCTTCGTAGGACGGAAAACCCTGGAGGGTTAACCTTGAAGTTACCTCGCTAACCACTAATCCTGTTTCGTAGTCGTAGGTGGCGGGAGGACGAAACGAAAATATTGTTTTCTATATATATATATATATACTCTTCACTTCCTCTGATCTGAAGTTTACTGTTGTGGTTTTAAATTGCTGATTTCTTCCTCCAGTCAAACTGAACATTGAAGGAACTATTTTCAGGTGACGTGTCGTCTTTTACATTTAGCCTTTCATCCATGAGAGGAAGGTGAAGGTATTCTGGGAATGAGGTATATTGTAAATAACAGTTTTATCAGTGTGCATTCTCTTTGTTGAATAATGTCTCTAACAGCACTTATTTTGATTCTGTTATAATCCATAATAAATATCAAATACAAACCACGTTGTTCAGTATACTTTCCTCAGATTTATTTCAGGTTTCAATCACATAATAGTCTGTCTTACATCTACAGCACATAGACTGGATTATACCGGTACAGATATACAGCACACCACTTTACGGTACTCTGTAAACAACAGCGATGTTCTGTGTTCCCTGTAAACAAGTTGGAAGAGAAAGAAAGCCCGATTGGTAGAAGAGTGTTCAGATTGAATCTGTGGAGCTCCTTCTGAATATCCATGAAAGCCTTTGGTAGTTTCAGTGTTCATGCAGGTTAAAGGCCCACTATACCGCAGTTTACAGTTCAATGTTAAAACAAACGGTCCTGCTTGTGATCTAACGGTGCGGTTTAAGCTTCATGTGCAAATCCAAATGAACTTCGTTAGAGAGCCTTTCCAACAGCGTATAGGTAGGTAGGACACATACTGGATGCACAGCTTCAGCACATTACTGGCACAAGGAAATAATACAAAATAGTATAAAATATAACATTTGAAATACTTTGGCAATATATATGATAAGCAATAAACAGTGCAGCGTGAGAAACGAAGCCGGGAGAAGCACTGAAGCGGTCGACGTATCGTCTATAGAGTAGCAGCAGCAGCTCTGTGATCTGTAGGAGGTCAAACATCCGCCTGGTGAACGCAACGCCAAGAAACTACACATATCTATTCATCCAACATTCTGCTGCATCTTCTGAAAGTGAAGGTTCATTCTGGAGCTTTTGAGTTATCTCATTACTGCCGTTCAACCACACCTCACACCTCACGGTCTACATCAGCAGATGCCCTGTTCAGACCTGGTATTAAGATGCGTCCTCAGTGATCGTATCACGTGAACAGCTCTAAGTACGTCTGTTCACACCTGGTATTAGAATGCGTCTCCAGTGACCACCTGTGATCTGATCTCACTTCCCCCTCTATATGCAAATAAACACGTAGTAAACACACGGCTGATACAGCAGACGTTGTGACATAAAACAGAAAACATAAAAGGCTATTGTACCGGGGACTTCCGCGCCGCCGGACTCGCTGTTTTTGCCAGACAACAGCCTGTACAGAGCTCCAGAGAGCCGGGAGGACAGACAACAGCCTGTACAGAGCTCCAGAGAGCCGGGAGGACAGACAACAGCCTGTAGGGGGACAGAGCTCCAGAGCCGGGAGGACAGACAACAGCCTGTAGGGGGACAGAGCTCCAGAGCCGGGAGGACAGACAACAGCCTGTAGGGGGACAGAGCTCCAGAGCCGGGAGGACAGACAACAGCCTGTAGGGGGACAGAGCTCCAGAGCCGGGAGGACAGACAACAGCCTGTAGGGGGACAGAGCTCCAGAGCTGGGAGGACAGACAACAGCCTGTAGGGGGACAGAGCTCCAGAGCCGGGAGGACAGACAACAGCCTGTAGGGGGACAGGACAGAGCTCCAGAGAGCTGGGAGGACAGAGAACAGGCGGACGGACGGGTGTCAGCTTGAAGTTGAGGATGGCTGTGAGATGTGGTTGAAAGCTCTGGGATAAGTTGACCTTCATTATTATCTTTTTCATTTCTTTAAATCAGAGGTTTTCAAAGTCTGAGACTGAGTCTCCCCTCAGACAAAGCTGGTTAGTGATTTAGTGTGTTAAAGGTGAATTAATATGTCCCTGATTTTGGTAAAATATAGAATAATAATGGACCCAAATCTCTGAATATTTAGAACTTTATATCTTTATATATTATACTTAATATCAGCGGTTCATTCGGCAGGTCACACTTTGCATGTCTGACCCTTTTTTACCTACAAATCACAAATACTTTGCATCAATTCTGGTCATTTTCTCAGCAAAGTGCATGTTTTGGTTTGTGTTTCTCCTGCAGAGACCTGAAACTTACTGCTCATCCTTCACCTGGAACGTCACATGAACCTACAGACCATACATAGAGTACACTACTAAAGTATGTGCACATACTGCACTATGGGCCATGTGGTGGAGTGAAGTGCAGACTTAAAGATGCATCACTACAGTAGTATAAGACATGATGGTCACTGTGATGTTTAGATCAGAGGTCAGCAACCTGCGTCTCTTCAGCTCCTCTCCAGAGGATCCCTGTGGATTATTACAAACGAAAATGAATAACTGTTTTTGTGTTTACATTTTACATTTGTATTTATCATAGTTGTAGGTCTATGGTACGACGGTACGACGGAGTATTAGGGCCACATTGAGGAGAAAAGATACATCTGAGATTTAGAGAATAAAGTCAAAATATTATAAAGCAGTAATTTAACTTGTTATTTTCCTTTTTTCTCGTAAAGTTATGACTTTTTTCTTGTAATATTACGACTTTTTTCTCGTAAAGTTATGACTTTTTTCTCGTAATATTACGACTTTTTTTCTCGTAAAGTTACGACTTTATTCTTGTAATATTACGACTTTTTTCTCGTAATATGACTTTTTTCTCGTAATATTGCGCCTTTTTTTCTCGTAAAGTTATGACTTTTTTCTCGTAAAGTTACGCCTTTTTTCTCGTAATATTACGCCTTTTTTCTCGTAAAGTTACGACTTTATTCTTGTAATATTCTGACTTTATTGTGTAAATCTCAGATGTTTTTTCCCTCAATGTGGTCCTAATACTCCGTAGTACATTGTCTCTTTGGCCCTCACTGCATTAGACTTATATTCTATATACTTAGATTATAAACTGTGTTACCTTCATCACAATGATCACATGTTTTGCGGCTCCAGACAGATTATTATTATTTATTATTATTTTTTGCCTATAATTTCTCTCTTGATAGTAAAGGTTGCTGACCCCTGGTCTAGCAGGTCAACAAGTTGCATTTCTACGTTGTATTTAAATGATGAGAAAACCTCAGCATTAATGTAAAGTTGTGATTTGTAAAGGGGCTCATCAGTCCTCACAAGGCACGACCTCTGACCTGCACACACCGATCACTCACTGAGGCAAACAAAGCTGGACAGATAACGTCACTGTGATTAAATCCACCTCAGTGAACGAGGAGTTCATTCAGCTCCAAAATAATAATAATAATCATAGGCACTAAAATCAGCTCCGACCCCTCTGACCCAAACTGCACAACGTCTTCACTCCACATCTTCTTCTTCATATACGTTGATCAGCCATGTGGTTTTTTTACATACAGCATCACTACAAGCTCATCACGGAGGACAGCGATCATGCCATGACAGACTGTTACTCAAACAAAGCTGTAAATGTACTAATGCACTGAGAGGGAGTTTGTGTGTTTGTTCACACAGCAGCACCTGGATGCAGATCGTCTCCCAGTTCAACTCATCCGGATGTAAACTTGTAAACACAACCTGTTGGATTCAGCATGTGTGTGTGTCACTTTTCATCTGTTCAGTCATTTTAACGGTGGAACAGTCTAAAGTCTGATGAGAAGATGAACGTTGCATCCAGCACAGACACGTTTAGTATAAAGGCTGGAAGCTTGTTAGCCGAGCTCAGCGTTTAAACTGATCTGAACTGAGAGAAAAGGGCTTCCATGTATTATAACGTACTAAAGACAGTATATATATATATATCTATAGTCCCAGACGTGACTCACAGGTGAGTTGAAGATGACTGCAGCTTTTTCAGAGTCTGCTGAGCAACGAATAATTACTGCAGAACCATGAATGAGTAATCTGGGTGAGTGGATAAATTAGGAGCCGGGAACCTGCAGGTGACCCAGAGCACTTTTTAAAACGTCGGATGTCAGAGTGAACAGTAGCCGGTGATCTGTTAGGACTCCTGATCTCAGTATAGTGAGAGGATTAGTAAAACAACAGAACCTCCTGTCGGCCCGGCTGTAGAAAACCTGTGTGTCATGGCACTGTTGGACCTTTATGCATGGCATTAACTAACACACGCCTCTACTCTACTCTCAGTACCGGACACAGCATTTAGAGGATTCTTCAAATTGCACTTCTACGTCCCAAAACGACACAAAGTCCGGCTGCTGTCTCGGACTGAACACACACAGCTCAACACACGGTCCAGTGTTTGTTGTTGTAGACTACTGCAGGTGTTTGGTTTGACTGTAGCACCTGTAGACGGGTCTGATAAGGAGGGGAGAACTGTATGTTGTTCTGTTATACTGGATAAGGCTGGTACAGACGATGCATTCCAGACACGTCCAAAACAATTAGAAAATCCATTCTCCTGTTATGTAAAATGTCAGAAGAGAGAGAATAGTCGTCTCTCTGATCACGCAGCAACATGAACCCTGTAGACACAATCACACTGCTTAAAACATGTTTATATAATCTGTAATAATAATGAATCTGTAGGTCCTTTCTTTTGCATCACCACAGTGTGGTTATTGGTTAAATACAGCTGGTCATAGCTGGATTACCAGGCCTCGGGGGTAATTTGATTCAATGCAAAGTTGTTGTGGCAATAAGCACTAAATGGTTAGGGCCCATGGTGGCTCCTGTGTGTTGGTCAGCCCAAAGTCAAGATGTAATATAGGGCTGAAACTCAATAGAAGCTTGAGGCTCAGTTTACCATTTGCAGGTTAATTGGGCCTTGCAGCTACTTTAAATTAGCATTAAAACAGCTGCTGATCTGGGCATAAAGCTGATGTGAGTAGTAGAAGAACTTCATAGAAATACAGATTTCTAAGAGTTTAAAACATTTAAAAGAAAGCTGACAGTGTGAGACACCTCGACCTCTCACCTGTACAGGTATAACAGGAGATCTGGGTGTTTCTGTAGAACTAGTTTTTCCTTCCAGTGTTTATTGATGTTAATATAACTGTACATGACTGATCTGTTGTTACCTAAATACCGTTAATGGAGGTTTGTTGAGCTGGTCTTCATTTATCCAGGATCACTAAGCACTAAGACTTTCTGATTTCCAGATGTGTCTGAAACGCACTCCCTTCTCCTCCTCCTCTAGGACTGAGTGACGGCCAGGGTGTTGACGTATCCGTGCGGACACATGTCGTTCTCGGAGACGCAGTGGGAGAACTGAGCCTGGTCTCTGCCTCCGTTCAGCCTCCGGACGCCTCTCACCGCCGCGCACTGCTCCACCAGCTCCAGCAGCCTACACGCCAAGAAGAAGATGTTCTTGAACATGAACACGGACACCTGCATCCGGTACACGTAGACCTGGAAGCACCTGACCACGAGCAGCGGCGCGTTGACCAGCAGGCCGGTGATGAAGCGCGCACACAGCCAGCGGCAGCGCAGCTCCGACGCGCTCAGCTCGTACAGCCAGATCACCGGCACGGACAGAACCACGAAGTGCACCGAGATCACGGTGTACTTGAGGTACGGGTCCGGGATCTCGCTCCTCAGCAGCATCTCCACCAGCGTGAAGGAGTCCAGCAGGTCCATGCAGGTGCCCAGGAAGCAGCTGGTGGAGCGGTGCCGCGTCGCTCCGTTCAGGTCCTCGATGATGGAGTTGATGAGGCAGAAGAGCAGCGGTGCAGAAAGCAGCACGATGACCTTGAACCCGGTGACCCCGCACGGCACCTGCAGCTCGATCAGGTCCAGGATGGACGTCTCCAGGATGAGCACCACTTTGGGCGTGCATGCGATGACGTAGATGAGCCAGGCCAGGTATGCGTAGGTGAACTCTCCGAGGTTGCAGCCGAACATGGAGCTCTTCTGGTGGAAGCCGCACGCGCGCTCTCGCTTGCTGCGCGCGTTCTTCGCGAAGAAGATGCCCCATCCGGAGATCACCACCAGGTCCGTGGCGATCCACGAGCACCAGTACAGGTCGGTGAAGTTGATGAGGTAGAAGTCCAGCACGCCGCCCTGGAAGACGAGCAGCAGGAAGCAGAGCGACTTGTACAGCACGCTCCTCTTGGAGCGGTGAGACAGCAGCGGAGCGCTCTGCATCAACTCACCCGACGTCATGATGCTGCTGCAGGCAGAGGAGGGGACCAGAGGATGGAGGATGCTGCAGCCGCTCTCCTCCGGGATGATGCTGCAGGCGGGTACTAGAGGCTCTGGATGCTGCTGCTGCTGCTCTCCTCCGAGATGATGCTGCAGGCCGTGTAGACCAGAGGCTGGGTGATGCTGCAGCTCTCCTCCGGGATGCTGCTGCTGCTGCTGCTGCTCTCCTCCGAGATGATGCTGCAGGCCGTGTAGACCAGAGGCTGGGTGATGCTGCTCTCCTCCGAGATGCTGCTGCAGCAGGCGGGTACCAGAGGCTGGATGCTGCTCTCCTCCGGGATGCTGCTGCAGCAGGCGGGTACCAGAGGCTGGATGCTGCTGCTGCTCTACTCCTGGATGATGCTGCTGCTGCAGCAGGCCGGGTAGACCAGAGGCTGGATGCTGCTGCTGCTCTCCTCCGGGATGCTGCTGCTGCTGCTTTGCGTGTCCCGCCTCCTGCTGAGTTGCCCGGCTGGAGGAGAGGAGGAGGAGACGGGGGAGTCTGCTGGGCAGTAGGTCGCTGAGGATCGGAGATAGTCTGCCTTCAGATTGTCGCTCCCACTTTCATGGATGATTGTATTTGTGCGGTCGCCTCCCTTCCTCCTCCCTCCCTTTCTCTCCTCTTCCTCTCCTTCCTGATGCTTTTAAAGGGAAAGAGACGCGCAAAGACAGACATGGAGTCTGATGGACCGGACTACAGCTGATTATAACACTTATTACAGGTTCAAGCCTGTTATCATTATTATTATTATTATTATTATTATTATTATAATAATTATTATAATAATTATTATTATAATTATTATTATTATAATTATTATTATTATTATTATTATAATAATTATTATTGTTGTTATAATTATTGTTTTGTTATTATTATTTTTGTTATTGTTATTGTTATTATTATTATTATTATCGATCTTCAGAAATGTTTGTAAATTCCCTTGCGATAGTTCATTGTAGACATTTTCACCAATTTCTTGAAGTTGTGTCCAGATGCAGGTTAATTAAAATAAATATTAAATTTAATAAAATTGAATATTACATATAAAATAATAAATAAAAATCAATATTGAATATTTTAAAATAAATATGAACGTAAAAAAGAAATGATGAAATAATTAAATTAAAATAAATGAAATAAATATATACATTTTTAAATTAAATTAAATTAAATATTAAATTGAATTTTACATAAAAAATAATGAATAAAAATGAACATTAAATATTTTACAATAAATGTGAACATAAAAAAGAAATGATGAAATAATAAAATAAAATTAAAATAACTGAAGTGAATATGCAATGCGGGATAAGAAATGTAAAAAATAAGTTGATTTTGCTTGCAAATTAAATTTTTACGTACGAAAAAAATGTAGTTTATCAGACTAGTCTTGATCTATCTGATGAAAAAGCTGCCTTCATGTTTTTTCAGTAGATCCAGCAGGAGAGTTGTATTAGTGTATCTCTAACTGCAGTTCTGTACCAGCCGGGTTTATCAGAGCCTCAAACAGACAAGACAACAGACAGCACAGAGATTGATAATAAACTTTAATTTCAAGTTAAGATGGATGGCTGTGGAACATAGAAAACACACATTTCAGTATAAACATATGCATTCCGATGGAGTTTAACAGGTTGAGACCGGCTGTATCAGCAGTTCTGTGGATCAGCGACAGAGAGCAGTGAACGAACACTTCACATCACACTGGTGTTGTTGTGGCGTGGTGGGAAATTAAAAAGTCTCTCAGCTCTGTTAAAGTCTGCTGCAGAGGTTCAAGTGTTGACTCTTTTTTTTTTTTTTTAGCCTGGTTCTGAGGAAGGACTTGCCCTTTCTAATGGTACCACAGGTGTTCCTGGATGCTGAGATTCAGGTCAGGGTGGTGGAGAGGAGAGGAGGGAAAGATTTGACAGTTGGATCACAGAAAAAAACAAAAAAAACAAAGTATATCTGGAAAACCTCACGTAACATTTCACTTTAATTGCACAATAAATTCATTCAAAAGGCAGAACGTTTCCCAGACTACTTCAACAGGTGCGTGTTTATGAGAGGAAGGTAGGGGGGGTCACTTAGCAGGTCTACCTCGAGCCCGGATCCAGGACCAATCACACAACATGAGGGTCGGTGTCTTTGTGACCCGGACGCTTGAGTCAATAAGCAGCTTATGAAGTGTAACTCAGCGACTGTTCAGCGCTGACGTTGACGGCTGAAAGATACGTGAAGGGGAGTACCATTTTGTTCAGTAGTATAGCTGTAGTAGAGCTTCCAGCCAGCAGCGGCAGCACTGAGCAGCTCCTCTGTGGGCGATAATTAGTGTAGATTGATAATCAAATATTAAGAGCTGCTCAGCGACTGAAACGTCGGAGTCACGAAGACGGTTATTCAGGATCGGGGCTCGAGGTCGCCTTGCTTTAAAGAGTTTCACTGTTTGATTTGATTTGTCTTGTTTTAACTCTGAGTAAAAGGGGCGACACAGTAAATACTTCTCAGTACAACATGATTAATGTATTAAACATCAGCACAATATATTGGATATCAGCAGCTTTAATAAAGAAAAAAAAAAAAAGAGTTCAAAAAGCGTCTGTAAAATCTCACAACATGCCCGTAACGTCACGGTTACAGTAAATGGTGCCGAGTAAGTTCGAGTGCATCCTCAGAGTCTCAGAAGTTAACACCTGGGTAGATGATTAAACAAGTCAAACCCACAACCCACAAAATAAACTTGACAATGTTTATTAGCAATATTTTGAAGAAAAAGTTTTGTTAAATCTTATATCGAGTTCTTTTTGTCGTTTTTCCTTTTTAACATGAACCGCACGAAGATAGACCCACGAGGATAGATGTCTAGAAAATGTTTAGCACGAGCGCACGGACTTGTTGGATTCTTTATTTTTTTGTTGTTTTTTTAAATCTTTTATAAGTTCATTTATTAATGGCCTGCTTAAAGGCACTGCCACAATACAGGGGGGGTGGGAGGGAAAAGCTACTGTCCATTACTCGCACAAGACAGTCCATTCTAGTGTCTAGTATACATGGGGGGGTGGGGAGGGAGGTTGGTGGGGGGGGGGGGCTGCTATAGGTAGATCTCATAGAAATCGTCCAGCTCCTCGTGAAACAAGTCCCATTCATCCTCTGAATCCGTCACCTCGTCGTCGGTTCCCGCGGCGAGCAGCATGAGGAGCATCTCGCTCAGCTCAAACGTCACCATCTCCTCGTCCTCGTTGTCGAAGGAGTCGGTGCTTTCCCGCTCGTCGAAGATGTCCCACAGCGGTGTTCGCCTCGAGTTCTGGGAGGGAAAAAGAGTTTTGTTTGATATGTATTCTGGGAACGATAACAGTCCGGGCTCAGGGAGCGCCGAGCCAACGGCGATCTGTTATCTGATCTGGGAGAGTGGAGGATCAGGGGTGAAGTAGTGTAGTGTCAACTAGGCATTAGAAAGCCAAACCTCTGTGTGTCTCATAAAGATTTGTTTTACTAACTCACATTTTGATCATCTCGTAGTCTAGATTTAAAGGTGCAGTGTGCAGGATCTGGCGCTATCTAGCAGACGAATGTCTTTGAGACTACCAGGGCCACAAAAGCAAGCACTTTGTCCACAGCCCCGGCAAGCAAGGTCCAGGCGGGAGGCGCTGTAAAGCTCGCGGCAGTTCCAAGCCGGAAATGATCCCGGCGGGGGCCGTTACCGGCCTCACACCGTCCAGGGCTGAGCCTCGATCAGAAGGTCTCAGGCCCCCGAGCGACACCGGGTCTTCCGTACGCCACATTTCCCCACTCCGCCTGTCGGACGGCGATTCGGCGCTGGGCCCTTCCCTCTTTGCTCGCTGCTACTGAAGGAATCCTGACAGGTTGCACCTTCCCCGCTAGTGACTTGCTGAAGTTGAAACCGAGCATCAGAATGGGGAAGAAAGGGGATTTAAGTGACTTTGAACGTGGCATGGTTGTTGGTGCCAGACGGGCTGGTCTGAGTATTAAACTGCTGATCTACTGGGATTTTCACGCACAACCATCTCTAGGGTTTACAGAGAATGGTCCCAACAAGAGAACAGATCCAGTGAGCGGGGGTTGTGTGGACGAAAATGCCTTGTTGATGTCAGAGGTCAGAGGAGAATGGGCAGAGTGGTTGGAGATGATAGAAAGGCAACAGTAACTCAAATAACCACTTGTTACAACCAAGGTATGCAGAATACCATCTCTGAACGCACAACACGTCCAACCTGGAAGCAGATGAAGACCACCCGGTACTAGCAAGATGTACCTAATAAAGTGGCCGTTGAGTGTATATTATCATCAGGTGTATTATCACCAACACGGAGACCCTACATGCTGCACACAGAAGCCTTTAGTAGTACTTACTGCAGCGTTACCGTTCTCATTTATCTGGTAACTCTGCATGTTTCTACTTTCCACATGATCCAGCAGAGGGTGCTGCAGTGGAGGTGTTGTTATCAGCATATGACCATCTTAGTAGCACTGCTGTGTTGTTAGGAGTACTTGCTGGTGAAATGACAGGACTTACCCGATTCCTGCTGTTGGATCCGGTCTGTCTTCGCTGAGGTTGAGCTTCCTCCAGCCGTCCGTCAGGAAAGGCGTGCTTGTAGAAGCAATTTGAGCCAAAAGGACACGTTCCGCGGCCCTCGTCGAAGTATCGACACGGTTTAGTCCTGCAGGGAAGAAAATCACAGGTTCAGATCGTCTCAGAGACACAAAGTCACAAAGTCACACCGGAAGCATCAAACACTGACTGATCTTTGGCTGATGGACATTTTCTCAGTAAAATGAACACCACATTTTCTGTTGTGTGTTTTTCTGAGTTAAATTCTGCACCGGAGCATCCGCCCACCACCGCCACCCACTCCAGCAGATTCTCCATCCCACTCCCGTGATGACTCTCATCACATCCACCCGCAACAAGCTCTCTATTCAAAATCTGTCCGCTCCATCCTGGAGATAAAATAACGGACGTTTAACAGCTGATTCTTCACTGACAAGAAGAGTGAGCTTCAGTAATAGTGAACGCTAAACCTTGTGGATCATGTCCCCGTTTGTCTGGCTTCAGTGCAGCAGTGAGACAGAGTTAGGTTTGTTTAGTTTGGTGAGGACAGGATCTGCGTACCCCATGCCATCCTTGTATTTCTGGATGAGTTTCTGCTTGTCGTCCTTATCCTCCACCCAGTACTCGCTGGGGATGACAAAGTTGGATGTGATTCGACACTCTGGGCAAGACCTGCGAAGAAACAAAAACAAAGTGGTGAAGAGAGTCCAGAACATTTTAGTAGTCGGGTAACAAGTACTGTTAAAGATAATAAAAGAACACAACCTGAGAACCAAACTCCGTCTATTTCCTATTAACTGCTTTCTTAATCAATGTGAGGGGAAACGTTTGGGCTCAAATTTAAGGATCCATAAAATGTTCATCTTTTGAGATGATGTTCAGAATTTATTTCAAAACCAGCGGTTGTCTATCGATTTAATTTGCTAAAAAAGAAAAAAAAACTGCTTGAAAACGGCACGTTAAAAAGAAACATCTGAGAGTATTTTAATAAGAAGACACTATGAAGAGAGAAAACTAACCTTGTACCTTCAGTGTCTCACTCAGTGTGGGAACTTTCTGTATTTAGATATTCACAAAAGCTGTTTTTCTCTTAAAGTTTTTGGTTAACCGATCAACACAACGTGTGCATACATTCTATGTAGACAGTTTTTTTTCCTACAGCTACAAACAAACATTCATAGGTTTACAAACGCTACTATACTTCCACAGGCCTGGAGATTAGTTCTGGGCATCCTTTCACAAAACAAACATCTTATTGATCCTTCCCACTGAGCAAAGACATGTCCAAAAGACGTCCATTTAACGTCTCCGTCGGCGTCCGAAGACGTCCAAAAGTTTTTTGCGATGTCTTTTTTTGAACGTCTTTTTAACTTTCAACTATTGATGTCAACCTGAGTTGCACGTCCACCAGAACCAGTACGTCTGGACTAACGGACGTTACACAGATATGATCTGAACGTCTCCCCGACGTCACACGTTAGCTGGGTTATTTGAGACCATAAAGAAAAGAGCTTTAATGCAAAATGAAACTGAAAATCCTCACTAAGAACTGTCGGCTGCTTTAGAATTGAAAGTATTGAAATGCAATCGAAACGTACTTCAGTTAAAAGGTGAACTGCCCATTTTAAAATGGATTGAAAAATCTAAACGTAATGTCAGATATATATGTATATACTGTATATGTATATATATATATATATATATATATATATATATATATATCTGACATTACATATCGGCCAAGACGGGATGCCCGGAAGTGTTTCACCGTCGGTCCTCCAGCACACAGAAAGAAGAAACAAGCTTAAACTAAGTTCATCTCTGGAACGTCCTGCACAGACTGGCTTCAGAAACAGGAATAAAATGTCCTTCATGGTTTTCATTATAAAGCCTGTCTATTGCTAAATTTGAAAACTGAAATATGATCAGCTCAATACATCCGATGTAACGAGGTTCACTTTATAAATGAACCACTGCAGACGACAGTGTTGAAATGATGAGTCCATTTGTGGATCTTGATCAGCTTATTGAGAGAAGATTAATCCAGTTTGATAGTTGTGTTTTTTACATTTAATCGAGGAGACGGACGATTGCTGCTTCTCAGTTCCGTGGACGTTTCTGTCAACTAGCTGTAGATTTAGTACATTTTGTTTTTATACCGTTTGTCACGTAGATCTTATTTGGTCATTGGTTTTGATGTTCTACAGACTATAGATTTAAAATCATTTATCATTTAGCCTCAGAGTGATGAAACCCTACGTTACCATGTAGAAATGACTCACTTGATGATTTTGCTCTCAAACTGCTTGGCACTCCTCCACTTGCGAATGCACTTTAGACAGTAGCAGTGGCTGCAGTTGGAGAGGATGCCGAAACGGCGCTCGCTCGGGTTGGCCTTCTCAAACACCACCTCCATACACACGCCGCACATCATGTCTTTGCTGCGTTGGATGGCGAATGAAATCTCCATGTCCTTCTCGTGGGCCTCGATGCACGCCTAGGAGAGGGAAGAGTTAACAAACACACCACAACCGTTCTCTCTGTTTGACCAGAGGTTCCATTCAATGGTACTCTTCATGCAGCATTTACCACGCTGTTCACTACATGTCTGATGTTAACTTCCTGAGTAGCGCTGCTTCAGAAGGAGCAGCCCTCTCATTCATTTTAAATGAGGCCG